>NW_027618453.1:0-72394 GCF_964187855.1 Myxine glutinosa | reverse complement strand
CTACACTAACACAAGTGCGAAAAGTGGTTTTTCAACACTAACACAAGTGCGAAAAGTGGTTTTTCAACACTAACACAAGTGCGAAAAGTGTTTTTTCCACACTAATACAAGTGCAAAAGTGGATTCCTGCTCCAACACAAGTGCGAAAAGTGGTTTTTCAACACTAACACAAGTGCGAAAAGTGGTTTTTCAACACTATCACAAGTGCAAAATGTGTTTTTTCCACACTAATACAAGTGCAAAAGTGGTTTCCTGCACCAACACAAGTGCGAAAAGTGGTTTTTCAACACTAACACAAGTGTGAAAAGTGGTTTTTCAACACTATCACAAGTGCAAAAAGTGTTTTTTCCACACTAATACAAGTGCAAAAGTGGTTTCCTGCACCAACACAAGTGCGAAAAGTGGTTTTTCAACACTAACACAAGTGCGAAAAGTGGTTTTTCAACACTAACACAAGTGCGAAAAGTGGTTTTTCAACACTAACACAAGTGCGAAAGGTGTTTTTTCCACACTAATACAAGTGCAAAAGTGGTTTCCTGCACCAACACAAGTGCGAAAAGTGGTTTTTCAACACTAACACAAGTGCGAAAAGTGGTTTTTCAACACTAACACAAGTGCGAAAGTGGTTTTTCAACAATAACACAAGTGCGAAAAGTGGTTTTTCCACACTAATACAAGTGCAAAAGTGGTTTCCTGCACCAATACAAGTGCGAAAAGTGGTTTTTCAACACTAACACAAGTGCGAAAAGTGGTTTTTCAACACTATCACAAGTGCAAAAAGTGTTTTTGTCCACACTAATACAAGTGCAAAAGTGGTTTCCTGCACCAACACAAGTGCGAAAAGTGGTTTTTCAACACTAACACAAGTGCGAAAAGTGGTTTTTCAACACTAACACAAGTGCGAAAAGTGGTTTTTCAACACTATCACAAGTGCAAAATAGTTTTTCCACACTAATACAAGTGCAAAAGTGGTTTCCTGCACCAACACAAGTGCGAAAAGTGGTTTTTCAACACTAACACAAGTGCGAAAAGTGGTTTTTCAACACTTAACACAAGTGCGAAAAGTGGTTTTTCAACACGAACACAAGTGCGAAAAGTGGTTTTTCAACACTAACACAAGTGCGAAAAGTGGTTTTTCCACACTAATACAAGTGCAAAAGTGGTTTCCTGCACCAACACAAGTGCGAAAAGTGGTTTTTCAACACTAACACCAGTGCGAAAAGTGGTTTTTCCACACTAATACAAGTGCAAAAGTGGTTTCCTGCACCAACACAAGTGCAAAAAGTAGTTTTTCAACACTAACAGAAGTGCGAAAAGTGGGTTTCAACACTATCACAAGTGCAAAAAGTGTTTTTTCCACACTAATACAAGTGCAAAAGTGGTTTCCTGCACCAATACAAGTGCGAAAAGTGGTTTTTCAACACTAACACAAGTGCGAAAAGTGGTTTTTCCACACTAATACAAGTGCAAAAGTGGTGTCCTGCACCAACACAAGTGCGAAAAGTGGTTTTTCAACACTAACACAAGTGTGAAAAGTGGTTTTTCAACACTAACACAAGTGCGAAAAGTGGTTTTTCAACACTAACACAAGTGCGAAAAGTGGTTTTTCCACACTAATACAAGTGCAAAAGTGGTTTCCTGCACCAACACAAGTGCGAAAAATGGTTTTTTCAACACTAACACAAGTGCGAAAAGTGGTTTTTCAACACTATCACAAGTGCAAAAAGTGTTTTTGTCCACACTAATACAAGTGCAAAAGTGGTTTCCTGCACCAACACAAGTGCGAAAAGTGGTTTTTCAACACTAACACAAGTGCGAAAAGTGGTTTTTCAACACTAACACAAGTGCTAAAAGTGGTTTTCAACACTATCACAAGTGCAAAAGTGTTTTTTTCACACTAATACAA
This sequence comes from Myxine glutinosa, assembly GCF_964187855.1. Lineage (NCBI taxonomy): Eukaryota > Metazoa > Chordata > Myxini > Myxiniformes > Myxinidae > Myxine > Myxine glutinosa. The sequence continues at coordinate 70,488 of NW_027618453.1, read as the reverse complement.
GTGCAAAAGTGGTTTCCTGCACCAACACAAGTGCGAAAAGTGGTTTTTCAACACTAACACAAGTGCGAAAAGTGGTTTTTCAACACTAACACAAGTGCGAAAGTGGTTTTTTCAACACTAACACAAGTGCGAAAAGTGGTTTTTCCACACTAATACAAGTGCAAAAGTGGTTTCCTGCACCAACACAAGTGCGAAAAGTGGTTTTTCAACACTAACACCAGTGCGAAAAGTGGTTTTTCCACACTAATACAAGTGCAAAAGTGGTTTCCTGCATCAACACAAGTGCGAAAAGTGGTTTTTCAACACTAACACAAGTGCGAAAAGTGGTTTTTCAACACTAACACAAGTGCGAAAAGTGGTTTTTCAACACTAACACAAGTGCGCAAAGTGTTTTTGTCCACACTAATACAAGTGCAAAAGTGGTTTCCTGCACCAACACAAGTGCGAAAAGTGGTTTTTCAACACTAACAAAAGTGCGAAAAGTGGTTTTTTCAACACTAACACAAGTGCGAAAAGTGGTTTTTCAACACTATCACAAGTGCAAAAATAGTTTTTCCACACTAATACAAGTGCAAAAGTGGTTTCCTGCACCAACACAAGTGCGAAAGGTGGTTTTTCTACACTAACACAAGTGCGAAAAGTGGTTTTCAACACTAACACAAGTGCGAAAAGTGGTTTTTCAACACTAACACAAGTGCGAAAAGTGGTTTTTCAACACTACCACAAGTGCGAAAAGTGGTTTTTCAACACTATCGCAAGTGCAAAAAGTGTTTTTTCACACTAATACAAGTGCAAAAGTGGTTTCCTGCACCAACACAAGTGCGAAAAGTGGTTTTTCAACACTAACACAAGTGCGAAAAGTGGTTTTTCAACACTAACACAGGTGCGAAAAGTGTTTTTTCCACACTAATACAAGTGCAAAGTGGTTTCCTGCACCAACACAAGTGCGAAAAGTGGTTTTTCAACACTAACACAAGTGCGAAAAGTGGTTTTTCAACACTAACACAAGTGCGAAAAGTAGTTTTTCCACACTAATACAAGTGCAAAAGTGGCTTCCTGCACCAACACAAGTGCGAAAAGTGGTTTTTCAACACTAACACAAGTGCGAAAAGTGGTTTTTCAACACCAACACAAGTGCGGAAAAGTGTTTTTTCCACACTAATACAAGTGCAAAAGTGGTTTCCTGCACCAACACAAGTGCGAAAAGTGGTTTTTCAACACTAACACAAGTGCGAAAAGTGGTTTTTCAACACTAACACAAGTGCGAAAAGTGGTTTTCAACACTAACACAAGTGCGAAAAGTGGTTTTCAACACTAACACAAGTGCGAAAGGTGTTTTTTCCACACTAATACAAGTGCAAAAGTGGTTTCCTGCACCAACACAAGTGCGAAAAGTGGTTTTTCAACACTACACAAGTGCGAAAAGTGGTTTTTCAACACTAACACAAGTGCGAAAGTGGTTTTTCAACAATAACACAAGTGCGAAAAGTGGTTTTTCCACACTAATACAAGTGCAAAAGTGGTTTCCTGCACCAATACAAGTGCGAAAAGTGGTTTTTCAACACTAACACAAGTGCGAAAAGTGGTTTTTCAACACTATCACAAGTGCAAAAAGTGTTTTTGTCCACACTAATACAAGTGCAAAAGTGGTTTCCTGCACCAACACAAGTGCGAAAAGTGGTTTTTCAACACTAACACAAGTGCGAAAAGTGGTTTTCAACACTAACACAAGTGCGAAAAGTGGTTTTTCAACACTATCACAAGTGCAAAAATAGTTTTTTCCACACTAATACAAGTGCAAAAGTGGTTTCCTGCACCAACACAAGTGCGAAAAGTGGTTTTTCAACACTAACACAAGTGCGAAAAGTGGTTTTTCAACACTAACACAAGTGCGAAAAGTGGTTTTTCAACACGAACACAAGTGCGAAAAGTGGTTTTTCAACACTAACACAAGTGCGAAAAGTGGTTTTTCCACACTAATACAAGTGCAAAAGTGGTTTCCTGCACCAACACAAGTGCGAAAAGTGGTTTTTCAACACTAACACCAGTGCGAAAAGTGGTTTTTCCACACTAATACAAGTGCATAAGTGGTTTCCTGCACCAACACAAGTGCAAAAAGTAGTTTTTCAACACTAACAGAAGTGCGAAAAGTGGGTTTTCAACACTATCACAAGTGCAAAAAGTGTTTTTTCCACACTAATACAAGTGCAAAAGTGGTTTCCTGCACCAATACAAGTGCGAAAAGTGGTTTTTCAACACTAACACAAGTGCGAAAAGTGGTTTTTCCACACTAATACAAGTGCAAAAGTGGTTTCCTGCACCAACACAAGTGCGAAAAGTGGTTTTTCAACACTAACACAAGTGTGAAAAGTGGTTTTTCAACACTAACACAAGTGCGAAAAGTGGTTTTTCAACACTAACACAAGTGCGAAAAGTGGTTTTTCCACACTAATACAAGTGCAAAAGTGGTTTCCTGCACCAACACAAGTGCGAAAAATGGTTTTTCAACACTAACACAAGTGCGAAAAGTGGTTTTTCAACACTATCACAAGTGCAAAAAGTGTTTTTGTCCACACTAATACAAGTGCAAAAGTGGTTTCCTGCACCAACACAAGTGCGAAAAGTGGTTTTTCAACACTAACACAAGTGCGAAAAGTGGTTTTTCAACACTAACACAAGTGCTAAAAGTGGTTTTTCAACACTATCACAAGTGCAAAAAGTGTTTTTTTCACACTAATACAAGTGCAAAAGTGGTTTCCTGCACCAACACAAGTGCGAAAAGTGGTTTTTCAACACTAACACAAGTGCGAAAAGTGGTTTTTCAACACTAACACAAGTGCGAAAAGTGGTTTTTCAACACTAACACAAGTGCGAAAAGTGGTTTTTCCACACTAATACAAGTGCAAAAGTGGTTTCCTGCACCAACACAAGTGCGAAAAGTGGTTTTTCAACACTAACACCAGTGCGAAAAGTGGTTTTTCCACACTAATACAAGTGCAAAAGTGGTTTCCTGCATCAACACAAGTGCGAAAAGTGGTTTTTCAACACTAACACAAGTGCGAAAAGTGGTTTTTCAACACTAACACAAGTGCGAAAAGTGGTTTTTCAACACTAACACAAGTGCGCAAAGTGTTTTTGTCCACACTAATACAAGTGCAAAAGTGGTTTCCTGCACCAACACAAGTGCGAAAAGTGGTTTTTCAACACTAACAAAAGTGCGAAAAGTGGTTTTTTCAACACTAACACAAGTGCGAAAAGTGGTTTTTCAACACTATCACAAGTGCAAAAATAGTTTTTTCCACACTAATACAAGTGCAAAAGTGGTTTCCTGCACCAACACAAGTGCGAAAGTGGTTTTTCTACACTAACACAAGTGCGAAAAGTGGTTTTTCAACACTAACACAAGTGCGAAAAGTGGTTTTTCAACACTAACACAAGTGCGAAAAGTGGTTTTTCAACACTAACACAAGTGCGAAAAGTGGTTTTTCAACACTATCGCAAGTGCAAAAAGTGTTTTTTCCACACTAATACAAGTGCAAAAGTGGTTTCCTGCACCAACACAAGTGCGAAAAGTGGTTTTTCAACACTAACACAAGTGCGAAAAGTGGTTTTTCAACACTAACACAGGTGCGAAAAGTGTTTTTTCCACACTAATACAAGTGCAAAAGTGGTTTCCTGCACCAACACAAGTGCGAAAAGTGGTTTTTCAACACTAACACAAGTGCGAAAAGTGGTTTTTCAACACTAACACAAGTGCGAAAAGTAGTTTTTCCACACTAATACAAGTGCAAAAGTGGCTTCCTGCACCAACACAAGTGCGAAAAGTGGTTTTTCAACACTAACACAAGTGCGAAAAGTGGTTTTTCAACACCAACACAAGTGCGAAAAGTGTTTTTTCCACACTAATACAAGTGCAAAAGTGGTTTCCTGCACCAACACAAGTGCGAAAAGTGGTTTTTCAACACTAACACAAGTGCGAAAAGTGGTTTTTCAACACTAACACAAGTGCGAAAAGTGGTTTTTCAACACTAACACAAGTGCGAAAAGTGGTTTTTCCACACAAATACAAGTGGAAAAGTGGTTTCCTGCACCAACACAAGTGCGAAAAGTGGTTTTTCAACACTAACACAAGTGCGAAAAGTGGTTTTTCAACACTAACACAAGTGCGAAAAGTGGTTTTTCAACACCAACACAAGTGCGAAAAGTGGTTTTTCAACACTAACACAAGTGCGAAAAGTGGATTTTCAACACTAACACAAGTGCTAAAAGTGGTTTTTCAACACTATCACAAGTGCAAAAAGTGTTTTTTTCACACTAATACAAGTGCAAAAGTGGTTTCCTGCACCAACACAAGTGCGAAAAGTGGTTTTTCAACACTAACACAAGTGCGAAAAGTGGTTTTTCAACACTAACACAAGTGCTAAAAGTGGTTTTTCAACACTATCACAAGTGCAAAAAGTGTTTTTTTCACACTAATACAAGTGCAAAAGTGGTTTCCTGCACCAACACAAGTGCGAAAAGTGGTTTTTCAACACTAACACAAGTGCGAAAAGTGGTTTTTCAACACTAACACAAGTGCGAAAAGTGGTTTTTCAACACTAACACAAGTGCGCAAAGTGTTTTTGTCCACACTAATACAAGTGCAAAAGTGGTTTCCTGCACCAACACAAGTGCGAAAAGTGGTTTTTCAACACTAACAAAAGTGCGAAAAGTGGTTTTTCAACACTAACACAAGTGCGAAAAGTGGTTTTTCAACACTATCACAAGTGCAAAAATAGTTTTTTCCACACTAATACAAGTGCAAAAGTGGTTTCCTGCACCAACACAAGTGCGAAAGTGGTTTTTCTACACTAACACAAGTGCGAAAAGTGGTTTTTCAACACTAACACAAGTGCGAAAAGTGGTTTTTCAACACTAACACAAGTGCGAAAAGTGGTTTTTCAACACTATCACAAGTGCAAAAATAGTTTTTTCCACACTAATACAAGTGCAAAAGTGGTTTCCTGCACCAACACAAGTGCGAAAAGTGGTTTTTCAACACTAACACAAGTGCGAAAAGTGGTTTTTCAACACTAACACAAGTGCTAAAAGTGGTTTTTCAACACTATCACAAGTGCAAAAAGTGTTTTTTTCACACTAATACAAGTGCAAAAGTGGTTTCCTGCACCAACACAAGTGCGAAAAGTGGTTTTTCAACACTAACACAAGTGCGAAAAGTGGTTTTTCAACACTAACACAAGTGCGAAGAGTGGTTTTTCAACACTATCACAAGTGCGAAAAGTGGTTTTTCCACACTAATACAAGTGCAAAAGTGGTTTCCTGCACCAACACAAGTGTGAAAAGTGGTTTTTCAACACTAACACCAGTGCGAAAAGTGGTTTTTCCACACTAATACAAGTGCAAAAGTGGTTTCCTGCACCAACACAAGTGCGAAAAGTGGTTTTTCAACACTAACACAAGTGCGAAAAGTGGTTTTTCAACACTAACACAAGTGCGAAAAGTGGTTTTTCAACACTAACACAAGTGCGCAAAGTGTTTTTGTCCACACTAATACAAGTGCAAAAGTGGTTTCCTGCACCAACACAAGTGCGAAAAGTGGTTTTTCAACACTAACAAAAGTGCGAAAAGTGGTTTTTCAACACTAACACAAGTGCGAAAAGTGGTTTTTCAACACTATCACAAGTGCAAAAATAGTTTTTTCCACACTAATACAAGTGCAAAAGTGGTTTCCTGCACCAACACAAGTGCGAAAGTGGTTTTTCTACACTAACACAAGTGCGAAAAGTGGTTTTTCAACACTAACACAAGTGCGAAAAGTGGTTTTTCAACACTAACACAAGTGCGAAAAGTGTTTTTTCCACACTAATACAAGTGCAAAAGTGGATTCCTGCTCCAACACAAGTGCGAAAAGTGGTTTTTCAACACTAACACAAGTGCGAAAAGTGGTTTTTCAACACTATCACAAGTGCAAAATGTGTTTTTTCCACACTAATACAAGTGCAAAAGTGGTTTCCTGCACCAACACAAGTGCGAAAAGTGGTTTTTCAACACTAACACAAGTGTGAAAAGTGGTTTTTCAACACTATCACAAGTGCAAAAAGTGTTTTTTCCACACTAATACAAGTGCAAAAGTGGTTTCCTGCACCAACACAAGTGCGAAAAGTGGTTTTTCAACACTAACACAAGTGCGAAAAGTGGTTTTTCAACACTAACACAAGTGCGAAAAGTGGTTTTTCAACACTAACACAAGTGCGAAAGGTGTTTTTTCCACACTAATACAAGTGCAAAAGTGGTTTCCTGCACCAACACAAGTGCGAAAAGTGGTTTTTCAACACTAACACAAGTGCGAAAAGTGGTTTTTCAACACTAACACAAGTGCGAAAAGTGGTTTTTCAACAATAACACAAGTGCGAAAAGTGGTTTTTCCACACTAATACAAGTGCAAAAGTGGTTTCCTGCACCAATACAAGTGCGAAAAGTGGTTTTTCAACACTAACACAAGTGCGAAAAGTGGTTTTTCAACACTATCACAAGTGCAAAAAGTGTTTTTGTCCACACTAATACAAGTGCAAAAGTGGTTTCCTGCACCAACACAAGTGCGAAAAGTGGTTTTTCAACACTAACACAAGTGCGAAAAGTGGTTTTTCAACACTAACACAAGTGCGAAAAGTGGTTTTTCAACACTAACACAAGTGCGAAAAGTGGTTTTTCAACACTATCACAAGTGCAAAAATAGTTTTTTCCACACTAATACAAGTGCAAAAGTGGTTTCCTGCACCAACACAAGTGCGAAAAGTGGTTTTTCAACACTAACACAAGTGCGAAAAGTGGTTTTTCAACACTAACACAAGTGCGAAAAGTGGTTTTTCAACACGAACACAAGTGCGAAAAGTGGTTTTTCAACACTAACACAAGTGCGAAAAGTGGTTTTTCCACACTAATACAAGTGCAAAAGTGGTTTCCTGCACCAACACAAGTGCGAAAAGTGGTTTTTCAACACTAACACCAGTGCGAAAAGTGGTTTTTCCACACTAATACAAGTGCAAAAGTGGTTTCCTGCACCAACACAAGTGCAAAAAGTGGTTTTCAACACTAACAGAAGTGCGAAAAGTGGGTTTTCAACACTATCACAAGTGCAAAAATTGTTTTTTCCACACTAATACAAGTGCAAAAGTGGTTTCCTGCACCAATACAAGTGCGAAAAGTGGTTTTTCAACACTAACACAAGTGCGAAAAGTGGTTTTTCCACACTAATACAAGTGCAAAAGTGGTTTCCTGCACCAACACAAGTGCGAAAAGTGGTTTTTCAACACTAACACAAGTGTGAAAAGTGGTTTTTCAACACTAACACAAGTGCGAAAAGTGGTTTTTCAACACTAACACAAGTGCGAAAAGTGGTTTTTCCACACTAATACAAGTGCAAAAGTGGTTTCCTGCACCAACACAAGTGCGAAAAGTGGTTTTTCAACACTAACACAAGTGCGAAAAGTGGTTTTTCAACACTATCACAAGTGCAAAAAGTGTTTTTGTCCACACTAATACAAGTGCAAAAGTGGTTTCCTGCACCAACACAAGTGCGAAAAGTGGTTTTTCAACACTAACACAAGTGCGAAAAGTGGTTTTTCAACACTAACACAAGTGCGAAAAGTGGTTTTTCAACACTATCACAAGTGCAAAAATAGTTTTTTCCACACTAATACAAGTGCAAAAGTGGTTTCCTGCACCAACACAAGTGCGAAAGTGGTTTTTCTACACTAACACAAGTGCGAAAAGTGGTTTTTCAACACTAACACAAGTGCGAAAAGGGGTTTTTCAACACTAACACAAGTGCGAAAAGTGGTTTTTCAACACTATCACAAGTGCAAAAAGTGTTTTTTCCACACTAATACAAGTGCAAAAGTGGTTTCCTGCACAAACACAAGTGCGAAAAGTGGTTTTTCAACACTAACACAAGTGCGAAAAGTGGTTTTTCAACAGTAACACAAGTGCGAAAGGTGTTTTTTCCACACTAATACAAGTGCAAAAGTGGTTTCCTGCAGCAACACAAGTGCGAAAAGTGGTTTTTCAACACTAACACAAGTGCGAAAAGTGGTTTTTCAACACTAACACACGTGCGAAAAGTGGTTTTTCAACACTAACACAAGTGCGAAAAGTGGTTTTTCCACACTAATACAAGTGCAAAAGTGGTTTCCTGCACCAATACCAGTGCGAAAAGTGGTTTTTCAACACCAACACAAGTGCGAAAAGTGGTTTTTCAACACTATCACAAGTGCAAAAAGTGTTTTTGTCCACACTAATACAAGTGCAAAAGTGGTTTCCTGCACCAACACAAGTGCGAAAAGTGGTTTTTCAACACTAACACAAGTGCGAAAAGTGGTTTTTCAACACTAACACAAGTGCGAAAAGTGGTTTTTCAACACTATCACAAGTGCAAAAATAGTTTTTTCCACACTAATACAAGTGCAAAAGTGGTTTCCTGCACCAACACAAGTGCGAAAAGTGGTTTTTCAACACTAACACAAGTGCGAAAAGTGGTTTTTCAACACTAACACAAGTGCTAAAAGTGGTTTTTCAACACTATCACAAGTGCAAAAAGTGTTTTTTTCACACTAATACAAGTGCAAAAGTGGTTTCCTGCACCAACACAAGTGCGAAAAGTGGTTTTTCAACACTAACACAAGTGCGAAAAGTGGTTTTTCAACACTAACACAAGTGCGAAAAGTGGTTTTTCAACACTAACACAAGTGCGAAAAGTGGTTTTTCCACACTAATACAAGTGCAAAAGTGGTTTCCTGCACCAACACAAGTGCGAAAAGTGGTTTTTCAACACTAACACCAGTGCGAAAAGTGGTTTTTCCACACTAATACAAGTGCAAAAGTGGTTTCCTGCACCAACACAAGTGCGAAAAGTGGTTTTTCAACACTAACACAAGTGCGAAAAGTGGTTTTTCCACACTAATACAAGTGCAAAAGTGGTTTCCTGCACCAACACAAGTGCGAAAAGTGGTTTTTCAACACTAACACCAGTGCGAAAAGTGGTTTTTCCACACTAATACAAGTGCAAAAGTGGTTTCCTGCACCAACACAAGTGCAAAAAGTGGTTTTCAACACTAACAGAAGTGCGAAAAGTGGGTTTTCAACACTATCACAAGTGCAAAAATTGTTTTTTCCACACTAATACAAGTGCAAAAGTGGTTTCCTGCACCAATACAAGTGCGAAAAGTGGTTTTTCAACACTAACACAAGTGCGAAAAGTGGTTTTTCCACACTAATACAAGTGCAAAAGTGGTTTCCTGCACCAACACAAGTGCGAAAAGTGGTTTTTCAACACTAACACAAGTGTGAAAAGTGGTTTTTCAACACTAACACAAGTGCGAAAAGTGGTTTTTCAACACTAACACAAGTGCGAAAAGTGGTTTTTCCACACTAATACAAGTGCAAAAGTGGTTTCCTGCACCAACACAAGTGCGAAAAGTGGTTTTTCAACACTAACACAAGTGCGAAAAGTGGTTTTTCAACACTATCACAAGTGCAAAAAGTGTTTTTGTCCACACTAATACAAGTGCAAAAGTGGTTTCCTGCACCAACACAAGTGCGAAAAGTGGTTTTTCAACACTAACACAAGTGCGAAAAGTGGTTTTTCAACACTAACACAAGTGCGAAAAGTGGTTTTTCAACACTATCACAAGTGCAAAAATAGTTTTTTCCACACTAATACAAGTGCAAAAGTGGTTTCCTGCACCAACACAAGTGCGAAAGTGGTTTTTCTACACTAACACAAGTGCTAAAAGTGGTTTTTCAACACTAACACAAGTGCGAAAAGGGGTTTTTCAACACTAACACAAGTGCGAAAAGTGGTTTTTCAACACTATCACAAGTGCAAAAAGTGTTTTTTCCACACTAATACAAGTGCAAAAGTGGTTTCCTGCACAAACACAAGTGCGAAAAGTGGTTTTTCAACACTAACACAAGTGCGAAAAGTGGTTTTTCAACAGTAACACAAGTGCGAAAGGTGTTTTTTCCACACTAATACAAGTGCAAAAGTGGTTTCCTGCAGCAACACAAGTGCGAAAAGTGGTTTTTCAACACTAACACAAGTGCGAAAAGTGGTTTTTCAACACTAACACACGTGCGAAAAGTGGTTTTTCAACACTAACACAAGTGCGAAAAGTGGTTTTTCCACACTAATACAAGTGCAAAAGTGGTTTCCTGCACCAATACCAGTGCGAAAAGTGGTTTTTCAACACCAACACAAGTGCGAAAAGTGGTTTTTCAACACTATCACAAGTGCAAAAAGTGTTTTTGTCCACACTAATACAAGTGCAAAAGTGGTTTCCTGCACCAACACAAGTGCGAAAAGTGGTTTTTCAACACTAACACAAGTGCGAAAAGTGGTTTTTCAACACTAACACAAGTGCGAAAAGTGGTTTTTCAACACTATCACAAGTGCAAAAATAGTTTTTTCCACACTAATACAAGTGCAAAAGTGGTTTCCTGCACCAACACAAGTGCGAAAAGTGGTTTTTCAACACTAACACAAGTGCGAAAAGTGGTTTTTCAACACTAACACAAGTGCTAAAAGTGGTTTTTCAACACTATCACAAGTGCAAAAAGTGTTTTTTTCACACTAATACAAGTGCAAAAGTGGTTTCCTGCACCAACACAAGTGCGAAAAGTGGTTTTTCAACACTAACACAAGTGCGAAAAGTGGTTTTTCAACACTAACACAAGTGCGAAAAGTGGTTTTTCAACACTAACACAAGTGCGAAAAGTGGTTTTTCCACACTAATACAAGTGCAAAAGTGGTTTCCTGCACCAACACAAGTGCGAAAAGTGGTTTTTCAACACTAACACCAGTGCGAAAAGTGGTTTTTCCACACTAATACAAGTGCAAAAGTGGTTTCCTGCACCAACACAAGTGCGAAAAGTGGTTTTTCAACACTAACACAAGTGCGAAAAGTGGTTTTTCAACACTAACACAAGTGCGCAAAGTGTTTTTGTCCACACTAATACAAGTGCAAAAGTGGTTTCCTGCACCAACACAAGTGCGAAAAGTGGTTTTTCAACACTAACAAAAGTGCGAAAAGTGGTTTTTCAACACTAACACAAGTGCGAAAAGTGGTTTTTCAACACTATCACAAGTGCAAAAATAGTTTTTTCCACACTAATACAAGTGCAAAAGTGGTTTCCTGCACCAACACAAGTGCGAAAGTGGTTTTTCTACACTAACACAAGTGCGAAAAGTGGTTTTTCAACACTAACACAAGTGCGAAAAGTGGTTTTTCAACACTAACACAAGTGCGAAAAGTGTTTTTTCCACACTAATACAAGTGCAAAAGTGGTTTCCTGCCCCAACACAAGTGCAAAAAGTGGTTTTTCAACACTAACACAAGTGCGAAAAGTGGTTTTTCAACACTATCACAAGTGCAAAATGTGTTTTTTCCACACTAATACAAGTGCAAAAGTGGTTTCCTGCACCAACACAAGTGCGAAAAGTGGTTTTTCAACACTAACACAAGTGCGAAAAGTGGTTTTTCAACACTAACACAAGTGCGAAAAGTGGTTTTTCAACACTAACACAAGTGCGCAAAGTGTTTTTGTCCACACTAATACAAGTGCAAAAGTGGTTTCCTGCACCAACACAAGTGCGAAAAGTGGTTTTTCAACACTAACAAAAGTGCGAAAAGTGGTTTTTCAACACTAACACAAGTGCGAAAAGTGGTTTTTCAACACTATCACAAGTGCAAAAATAGTTTTTTCCACACTAATACAAGTGCAAAAGTGGTTTCCTGCACCAACACAAGTGCGAAAGTGGTTTTTCTACACTAACACAAGTGCGAAAAGTGGTTTTTCAACACTAACACAAGTGCGAAAAGTGGTTTTTCAACACTAACACAAGTGCGAAAAGTGGTTTTTCAACACTATCACAAGTGCAAAAATAGTTTTTTCCACACTAATACAAGTGCAAAAGTGGTTTCCTGCACCAACACAAGTGCGAAAAGTGGTTTTTCAACACTAACACAAGTGCGAAAAGTGGTTTTTCAACACTAACACAAGTGCTAAAAGTGGTTTTTCAACACTATCACAAGTGCAAAAAGTGTTTTTTTCACACTAATACAAGTGCAAAAGTGGTTTCCTGCACCAACACAAGTGCGAAAAGTGGTTTTTCAACACTAACACAAGTGCGAAAAGTGGTTTTTCAACACTAACACAAGTGCGAAAAGTGGTTTTTCAACACTATCACAAGTGCGAAAAGTGGTTTTTCCACACTAATACAAGTGCAAAAGTGGTTTCCTGCACCAACACAAGTGTGAAAAGTGGTTTTTCAACACTAACACCAGTGCGAAAAGTGGTTTTTCCACACTAATACAAGTGCAAAAGTGGTTTCCTGCACCAACACAAGTGCGAAAAGTGGTTTTTCAACACTAACACAAGTGCGAAAAGTGGTTTTTCAACACTAACACAAGTGCGAAAAGTGGTTTTTCAACACTAACACAAGTGCGCAAAGTGTTTTTGTCCACACTAATACAAGTGCAAAAGTGGTTTCCTGCACCAACACAAGTGCGAAAAGTGGTTTTTCAACACTAACAAAAGTGCGAAAAGTGGTTTTTCAACACTAACACAAGTGCGAAAAGTGGTTTTTCAACACTATCACAAGTGCAAAAATAGTTTTTTCCACACTAATACAAGTGCAAAAGTGGTTTCCTGCACCAACACAAGTGCGAAAGTGGTTTTTCTACACTAACACAAGTGCGAAAAGTGGTTTTTCAACACTAACACAAGTGCGAAAAGTGGTTTTTCAACACTAACACAAGTGCGAAAAGTGTTTTTTCCACACTAATACAAGTGCAAAAGTGGATTCCTGCTCCAACACAAGTGCGAAAAGTGGTTTTTCAACACTAACACAAGTGCGAAAAGTGGTTTTTCAACACTATCACAAGTGCAAAATGTGTTTTTTCCACACTAATACAAGTGCAAAAGTGGTTTCCTGCACCAACACAAGTGCGAAAAGTGGTTTTTCAACACTAACACAAGTGTGAAAAGTGGTTTTTCAACACTATCACAAGTGCAAAAAGTGTTTTTTCCACACTAATACAAGTGCAAAAGTGGTTTCCTGCACCAACACAAGTGCGAAAAGTGGTTTTTCAACACTAACACAAGTGCGAAAAGTGGTTTTTCAACACTAACACAAGTGCGAAAAGTGGTTTTTCAACACTAACACAAGTGCGAAAGGTGTTTTTTCCACACTAATACAAGTGCAAAAGAGGTTTCCTGCACCAACACAGGTGCGAAAAGTGGTTTTTCAACACTAACACAAGTGCAAAAAGTGGTTTTTCAACACTAACACAAGTGCGAAAAGTGGTTTTTCCCCACTAATACAAGTGCAAAAGTGGTTTCCTGCACCAACACAAGTGCGAAAAGTGTTTTTTGAACACTAACACAAGTGCGAAAAGTGGGTTCTCAACACTAACACAAGTGCAAAAAGTGGTTTTTGAACACTATCACAAGTGCAAAAAGTGTTTTTTCCACACTAATACAAGTGCAAATGAGGTTTCCTGCACCAACACAGGTGCGAAAAGTGGTTTTTCAACACTAACACAAGTGCAAAAAGTGGTTTATCAACACTAACACAAGTGCAAAAAGTGGTTTTTCCCCACTAATACAAGTGCAAAAGTGGTTTCCTGCACCAACACAAGTGCGAAAAGTGGTTTTTCAACACTAACACAAGTGCAAAAAGTGGTTTTTCAACACTATCACAAGTGCAAAAAGTGTTTTTTCCACACTAATACAAGTGCAAAAGTGGTTTCCTGCACCAACACAAGTGCGAAAAGTGGTTTTTCAACACGAACACAAGTGCGAAAAGTGGTTTTTCAACACTAACACAGGTGCGAAAAGTGGTTTTTCCACACTAATACAAGTGCAAAAGTGTTTTCCTGCACCAACACAGGTGCGAAAAGTGGTTTTTCAACACTAACATAAGTGTGAAAAGTGGTTTTTCCACACTAATACAAGTGCAAAAGTGGTTTCCTGCACCAAAACACAAGTGCAAAAAGTGGTTTTCAACACTAACAGAAGTGCGAAAAGTGGGTTTTCAACACTATCACAAGTGCAAAAAGTGTTTTTTCCACACTAATACAAGTGCAAAAGTGGTTTCCTGCACCAATACAAGTGCGAAAAGTGGTTTTTCAACACTAACACAAGTGCGAAAAGTGGTTTTTCCACACTAATACAAGTGCAAAAGTGGTTTCCTGCACCAACACAAGTGCGAAAAGTGGTTTTTCAACACTAACACAAGTGTGAAAAGTGGTTTTTCAACACTAACACAAGTGCGAAAAGTGGTTTTTCAACACTAACACAAGTGCGAAAAGTGGTTTTTCCACACTAATACAAGTGCAAAAGTGGTTTCCTGCACCAACACAAGTGCGAAAAGTGGTTTTTCAACACTAACACAAGTGCGAAAAGTGGTTTTTCAACACTATCACAAGTGCAAAAAGTGTTTTTGTCCACACTAATACAAGTGCAAAAGTGGTTTCCTGCACCAACACAAGTGCGAAAAGTGGTTTTTCAACACTAACACAAGTGCGAAAAGTGGTTTTTCAACACTAACACAAGTGCGAAAAGTGGTTTTTCAACACTATCACAAGTGCAAAAATAGTTTTTTCCACACTAATACAAGTGCAAAAGTGGTTTCCTGCACCAACACAAGTGCGAAAGTGGTTTTTCTACACTAACACAAGTGCGAAAAGTGGTTTTTCAACACTAACACAAGTGCGAAAAGGGTTTTTTCAACACTAACACAAGTGCGAAAAGTGGTTTTTCAACACTATCACAAGTGCAAAAAGTGTTTTTTCCACACTAATACAAGTGCAAAAGTGGTTTCCTGCACAAACACAAGTGCGAAAAGTGGTTTTTCAACACTAACACAAGTGCGAAAAGTGGTTTTTCAACAGTAACACAAGTGCGAAAGGTGTTTTTTCCACACTAATACAAGTGCAAAAGTGGTTTCCTGCAGCAACACAAGTGCGAAAAGTGGTTTTTCAACACTAACACAAGTGCGAAAAGTGGTTTTTCAACACTAACACACGTGCGAAAAGTGGTTTTTCAACACTAACACAAGTGCGAAAAGTGGTTTTTCCACACTAATACAAGTGCAAAAGTGGTTTCCTGCACCAATACCAGTGCGAAAAGTGGTTTTTCAACACCAACACAAGTGCGAAAAGTGGTTTTTCAACACTATCACAAGTGCAAAAAGTGTTTTTGTCCACACTAATACAAGTGCAAAAGTGGTTTCCTGCACCAACACAAGTGCGAAAAGTGGTTTTTCAACACTAACACAAGTGCGAAAAGTGGTTTTTCAACACTAACACAAGTGCTAAAAGTGGTTTTTCAACACTATCACAAGTGCAAAAAGTGTTTTTTTCACACTAATACAAGTGCAAAAGTGGTTTCCTGCACCAACACAAGTGCGAAAAGTGGTTTTTCAACACTAACACAAGTGCGAAAAGTGGTTTTTCAACACTAACACAAGTGCGAAAAGTGGTTTTTCAACACTAACACAAGTGCGAAAAGTGGTTTTTCCACACTAATACAAGTGCAAAAGTGGTTTCCTGCACCAACACAAGTGCGAAAAGTGGTTTTTCAACACTAACACCAGTGCGAAAAGTGGTTTTTCCACACTAATACAAGTGCAAAAGTGGTTTCCTGCACCAACACAAGTGCGAAAAGTGGTTTTTCAACACTAACACAAGTGCGAAAAGTGGTTTTTCAACACTAACACAAGTGCGCAAAGTGTTTTTGTCCACACTAATACAAGTGCAAAAGTGGTTTCCTGCACCAACACAAGTGCGAAAAGTGGTTTTTCAACACTAACAAAAGTGCGAAAAGTGGTTTTTCAACACTAACACAAGTGCGAAAAGTGGTTTTTCAACACTATCACAAGTGCAAAAATAGTTTTTTCCACACTAATACAAGTGCAAAAGTGGTTTCCTGCACCAACACAAGTGCGAAAGTGGTTTTTCTACACTAACACAAGTGCGAAAAGTGGTTTTTCAACACTAACACAAGTGCGAAAAGTGGTTTTTCAACACTAACACAAGTGCGAAAAGTGTTTTTTCCACACTAATACAAGTGCAAAAGTGGTTTCCTGCCCCAACAAAAGTGCAAAAAGTGGTTTTTCAACACTAACACAAGTGCGAAAAGTGGTTTTTCAACACTATCACAAGTGCAAAATGTGTTTTTTCCACACTAATACAAGTGCAAAAGTGGTTTCCTGCACCAACACAAGTGCGAAAAGTGGTTTTTCAACACTAACACAAGTGCGAAAAGTGGTTTTTCAACACTATCACAAGTGCAAAAAGTGTTTTTTCCACACTAATACAAGTGCAAAAGTGGTTTCCTGCACCAACACAAGTGCGAAAAGTGGTTTTTCAACACTAACACAAGTGCGAAAAGTGGTTTTTCAACACTAACACAAGTGCGAAAAGTGGTTTTTCAACACTAACACAAGTGCGAAAGGTGTTTTTTCCACACTAATACAAGTGCAAAAGTGGTTTCCTGCACCAACACAAGTGCGAAAAGTGGTTTTTCAACACTAACACAAGTGCGAAATGTGGTTTTTCAACACTAACACAAGTGCGAAAAGTGGTTTTTCAACAATAACACAAGTGCGAAAAGTGGTTTTTCCACACTAATACAAGTGCAAAAGTGGTTTCCTGCACCAATACAAGTGCGAAAAGTGGTTTTTCAACACTAACACAAGTGCGAAAAGTGGTTTTTCAACACTATCACAAGTGCAAAAAGTGTTTTTGTCCACACTAATACAAGTGCAAAAGTGGTTTCCTGCACCAACACAAGTGCGAAAAGTGGTTTTTGAACACTAACACAAGTGCGAAAAGTGGTTTTTCAACACTAACACAAGTGCGCAAAGTGTTTTTGTCCACACTAATACAAGTGCAAAAGTGGTTTCCTGCACCAACACAAGTGCGAAAAGTGGTTTTTCAACACTAACAAAAGTGCGAAAAGTGGTTTTTCAACACTAACACAAGTGCGAAAAGTGGTTTTTCAACACTATCACAAGTGCAAAAATAGTTTTTTCCACACTAATACAAGTGCAAAAGTGGTTTCCTGCACCAACACAAGTGCGAAAGTGGTTTTTCTACACTAACACAAGTGCGAAAAGTGGTTTTTCAACACTAACACAAGTGCGAAAAGTGGTTTTTCAACACTAACACAAGTGCGAAAAGTGTTTTTTCCACACTAATACAAGTGCAAAAGTGGTTTCCTGCCCCAACACAAGTGCAAAAAGTGGTTTTTCAACACTAACACAAGTGCGAAAAGTGGTTTTTCAACACTATCACAAGTGCAAAATGTGTTTTTTCCACACTAATACAAGTGCAAAAGTGGTTTCCTGCACCAACACAAGTGCGAAAAGTGGTTTTTCAACACTAACACAAGTGCGAAAAGTGGTTTTTCAACACTATCACAAGTGCAAAAAGTGTTTTTTCCACACTAATACAAGTGCAAAAGTGGTTTCCTGCACCAACACAAGTGCGAAAAGTGGTTTTTCAACACTAACACAAGTGCGAAAAGTGGTTTTTCAACACTAACACAAGTGCGAAAAGTGGTTTTTCAACACTAACACAAGTGCGAAAAGTGGTTTTTCAACACTAACACAAGTGCGAAAGGTGTTTTTTCCACACTAATACAAGTGCAAAAGTGGTTTCCTGCACCAACACAAGTGCGAAAAGTGGTTTTTCAACACTAACACAAGTGCGAAATGTGGTTTTTCAACACTAACACAAGTGCGAAAAGTGGTTTTTCAACAATAACACAAGTGCGAAAAGTGGTTTTTCCACACTAATACAAGTGCAAAAGTGGTTTCCTGCACCAATACAAGTGCGAAAAGTGGTTTTTCAACACTAACACAAGTGCGAAAAGTGGTTTTTCAACACTATCACAAGTGCAAAAAGTGTTTTTGTCCACACTAATACAAGTGCAAAAGTGGTTTCCTGCACCAACACAAGTGCGAAAAGTGGTTTTTCAACACTAACACAAGTGCGAAAAGTGGTTTTTCAACACTAACACAAGTGCGAAAAGTGGTTTTTCAACACTATCACAAGTGCAAAAATAGTTTTTTCCACACTAATACAAGTGCAAAAGTGGTTTCCTGCACCAACACAAGTGCGAAAAGTGGTTTTTCAACACTAACACAAGTGCGAAAAGTGGTTTTTCAACACTAACACAAGTGCGAAAAGTGGTTTTTCAACACTAACACAAGTGCGAAAAGTGGTTTTTCCACACTATTACAAGTGCAAAAGTGGTTTCCTGCACCAACACAAGTGCGAAAAGTGGTTTTTCAACACTAACACCAGTGCGAAAAGTGGTTTTTCCACACTAATACAAGTGCAAAAGTGGTTTCCTGCACCAACACAAGTGCAAAAAGTGGTTTTTCAACACTAACAGAAGTGCGAAAAGTGGGTTTTCAACACTATCACAAGTGCAAAAAGTGTTTTTTCCACACTATCACAAGTGCAAAAATAGTTTTTCCACACTAATACAAGTGCAAAAGTGGTTTCCTGCACCAACACAAGTGCGAAAAGTGGTTTTTCAACACTAACACAAGTGCGAAAAGTGGTTTTTCAACACTAACACAAGTGCGAAAAGTGGTTTTTCAACACTATCACAAGTGCAAAAATAGTTTTTTCCACACTAATACAAGTGCAAAAGTGGTTTCCTGCACCAACACAAGTGCGAAAAGTGGTTTTTCAACACTAACACAAGTGCGAAAAGTGGTTTTTCAACACTAACACAAGTGTTAAAAGTGGTTTTTCAACACTATCACAAGTGCAAAAAGTGTTTTTTTCACACTAATACAAGTGCAAAAGTGGTTTCCTGCACCAACACAAGTGCGAAAAGTGGTTTTTCAACACTAACACAAGTGCGAAAAGTGGTTTTTCAACACTAACACAAGTGCGAAAAGTGGTTTTTCAACACTATCACAAGTGCGAAAAGTGGTTTTTCCACACTAATACAAGTGCAAAAGTGGTTTCCTGCACCAACACAAGTGTGATAAGTGGTTTTTCAACACTAACACCAGTGCGAAAAGTGGTTTTTCCACACTAATACAAGTGCAAAAGTGGTTTCCTGCACAAACACAAGTGCGAAAAGTGGTTTTTCAACACTAACACAAGTGCGAAAAGTGGTTTTTCAACACTAACACAAGTGCGAAAAGTGGTTTTTCAACACTAACACAAGTGCGGAAAGTGTTTTTGTCCACACTAATACAAGTGCAAAAGTGGTTTCCTGCACCAACACAAGTGCGAAAAGTGGTTTTTCAACACTAACAAAAGTGCGAAAAGTGGTTTTTCAACACTAACACAAGTGCGAAAAGTGGTTTTTCAACACTATCACAAGTGCAAAAATAGTTTTTTCCACACTAATACAAGTGCAAAAGTGGTTTCCTGCACCAACACAAGTGCGAAAGTGGTTTTTCTACACTAACACAAGTGCAAAAAGTGGTTTTTCAACACTAACACAAGTGCGAAAAGTGGTTTTTCAACACTAACACAAGTGCGAAAAGTGTTTTTTCCACACTAATACAAGTGCAAAAGTGGTTTCCTGCTCCAACACAAGTGCGAAAAGTGGTTTTTCAACACTAACACAAGTGCGAAAAGTGGTTTTTCAACACTATCACAAGTGCAAAATGTGTTTTTTCCACACTAATACAAGTGCAAAAGTGGTTTCCTGCACCAACACAAGTGCGAAAAGTGGTTTTTCAACACTAACACAAGTGTGAAAAGTGGTTTTTCAACACTATCACAAGTGCAAAAAGTGTTTTTTCCACACTAATACAAGTGCAAAAGTGGTTTCCTGCACCAACACAAGTGCGAAAAGTGGTTTTTCAACACTAACACAAGTGCGAAAAGTGGTTTTTCAACACTAACACAAGTGCGAAAAGTGGTTTTTCAACACTATCACAAGTGCAAAATGTGTTTTTTCCACACTAATACAAGTGCAAAAGTGGTTTCCTGCACCAACACAAGTGCGAAAAGTGGTTTTTCAACACTAACACAAGTGTGAAAAGTGGTTTTTCAACACTATCACAAGTGCAAAAAGTGTTTTTTCCACACTAATACAAGTGCAAAAGTGGTTTCCTGCACCAACACAAGTGCGAAAAGTGGTTTTTCTACACTAACACAAGTGCAAAAAGTGGTTTTTCAACACTAACACAAGTGCGAAAAGTGGTTTTTCAACACTAACACAAGTGCGAAAAGTGTTTTTTCCACACTAATACAAGTGCAAAAGTGGTTTCCTGCTCCAACACAAGTGCGAAAAGTGGTTTTTCAACACTAACACAAGTGCGAAAAGTGGTTTTTCAACACTATCACAAGTGCAAAATGTGTTTTTTCCACACTAATACAAGTGCAAAAGTGGTTTCCTGCACCAACACAAGTGCGAAAAGTGGTTTTTCAACACTAACACAAGTGTGAAAAGTGGTTTTTCAACACTATCACAAGTGCAAAAAGTGTTTTTTCCACACTAATACAAGTGCAAAAGTGGTTTCCTGCACCAACACAAGTGCGAAAAGTGGTTTTTCAACACTAACACAAGTGCGAAAAGTGGTTTTTCAACACTAACACAAGTGCGAAAAGTGGTTTTTCAACACTAACACAAGTGCGAAAGGTGTTTTTTCCACACTAATACAAGTGCAAAAGTGGTTTCCTGCACCAACACAAGTGCGAAAAGTGGTTTTTCAACACTAACACAAGTGCGAAAAGTGGTTTTTCAACACTAACACAAGTGCGAAAAGTGGTTTTTCAACAATAACACAAGTGCGAAAAGTGGTTTTTCCACACTAATACAAGTGCAAAAGTGGTTTCCTGCACCAATACAAGTGCGAAAAGTGGTTTTTCAACACTAACACAAGTGCGAAAAGTGGTTTTTCAACACTATCACAAGTGCAAAAAGTGTTTTTGTCCACATTAATACAAGTGCAAAAGTGGTTTCCTGCACCAACACAAGTGCGAAAAGTGGTTTTTCAACAGTAACACAAGTGCGAAAAGTGGTTTTTCAACACTAACACAAGTGCGAAAAGTGGTTTTTCAACACTATCACAAGTGCAAAAATAGTTTTTTCCACACTAATACAAGTGCAAAAGTGGTTTCCTGCACCAACACAAGTGCGAAAAGTGGTTTTTCAACACTAACACAAGTGCGAAAAGTGGTTTTTCAACACTAACACAAGTGCGAAAAGTGGTTTTTCAACACGAACACAAGTGCGAAAAGTGGTTTTTCAACACTAACACAAGTGCGAAAAGTGGTTTTTCCACACTAATACAAGTGCAAAAGTGGTTTCCTGCACCAACACAAGTGCGAAAAGTGGTTTTTCAACACTAACACCAGTGCGAAAAGTGGTTTTTCCACACTAATACAAGTGCAAAAGTGGTTTCCTGCACCAACACAAGTGCAAAAAGTGGTTTTTCAACACTAACAGAAGTGCGAAAAGTGGGTTTTCAACACTATCACAAGTGCAAAAAGTGTTTTTTCCACACTAATACAAGTGCAAAAGTGGTTTCCTGCACCAATACAAGTGCGAAAAGTGGTTTTTCAACACTAACACAAGTGCGAAAAGTGGTTTTTCCACACTAATACAAGTGCAAAAGTGGTTTCCTGCACCAACACAAGTGCGAAAAGTGGTTTTTCAACACTAACACAAGTGTGAAAAGTGGTTTTTCAACACTAACACAAGTGCGAAAAGTGGTTTTTCAACACTAACACAAGTGCGAAAAGTGGTTTTTCCACACTAATACAAGTGCAAAAGTGGTTTCCTGCACCAACACAAGTGCGAAAAGTGGTTTTTCAACACTAACACAAGTGCGAAAAGTGGTTTTTCAACACTATCACAAGTGCAAAAAGTGTTTTTGTCCACACTAATACAAGTGCAAAAGTGGTTTCCTGCACCAACACAAGTGCGAAAAGTGGTTTTTCAACACTAACACAAGTGCGAAAAGTGGTTTTTCAACACTAACACAAGTGCGAAAAGTGGTTTTTCAACACTATCACAAGTGCAAAAATAGTTTTTTCCACACTAACACAAGTGCAAAAGTGGTTTCCTGCACCAACACAAGTGCGAAAGTGGTTTTTCTACACTAACACAAGTGCGAAAAGTGGTTTTTCAACACTAACACAAGTGCGAAAAGTGGTTTTTCAACACTAACGCAAGTGCGAAAAGTGGTTTTTCAACACTATCACAAGTGCAAAAAGTGTTTTTTCCACACTAATACAAGTGCAAAAGTGGTTTCCTGCACAAACACAAGTGCGAAAAGTGGTTTTTCAACACTAACACAAGTGCGAAAAGTGGTTTTTCAACAGTAACACAAGTGCGAAAGGTGTTTTTTCCACACTAATACAAGTGCAAAAGTGGTTTCCTGCAGCAACACAAGTGCGAAAAGTGGTTTTTCAACACTAACACAAGTGCGAAAAGTGGTTTTTCAACACTAACACACGTGCGAAAAGTGGTTTTTCAACACTAACACAAGTGCGAAAAGTGGTTTTTCCACACTAATACAAGTGCAAAAGTGGTTTCCTGCACCAATACAAGTGCGAAAAGTGGTTTTTCAACACTAACACAAGTGCGAAAAGTGGTTTATCAACACTATCACAAGTGCAAAAAGTGTTTTTGTCCACACTAATACAAGTGCAAAAGTGGTTTCCTGCACCAACACAAGTGCGAAAAGTGGTTTTTCAACACTAACACAAGTGCGAAAAGTGGTTTTTCAACACTAACACAAGTGCGAAAAGTGGTTTTTCAACACTATCACAAGTGCAAAAATAGTTTTTTCCACACTAATACAAGTGCAAAAGTGGTTTCCTGCACCAACACAAGTGCGAAAAGTGGTTTTTCAACACTAACACAAGTGCGAAAAGTGGTTTTTCAACACTAACACAAGTGCTAAAAGTGGTTTTTCAACACTATCACAAGTGCAAAAAGTGTTTTTTTCACACTAATACAAGTGCAAAAGTGGTTTCCTGCACCAACACAAGTGCGAAAAGTGGTTTTTCAACACTAACACAAGTGCGAAAAGTGGTTTTTCAACACTAACACAAGTGCGAAAAGTGGTTTTTCAACACTAACACAAGTGCGAAAAGTGGTTTTTCCACACTAATACAAGTGCAAAAGTGGTTTCCTGCACCAACACAAGTGCGAAAAGTGGTTTTTCAACACTAACACCAGTGCGAAAAGTGGTTTTTCCACACTAATACAAGTGCAAAAGTGGTTTCCTGCACCAACACAAGTGCGAAAAGTGGTTTTTCAACACTAACACAAGTGCGAAAAGTGGTTTTTCAACACTAACACAAGTGCGCAAAGTGTTTTTGTCCACACTAATACAAGTGCAAAAGTGGTTTCCTGCACCAACACAAGTGCGAAAAGTGGTTTTTCAACACTAATAAAAGTGCGAAAAGTGGTTTTTCAACACTAACACAAGTGCGAAAAGTGGTTTTTCAACACTATCACAAGTGCAAAAATAGTTTTTTCCACACTAATACAAGTGCAAAAGTGGTTTCCTGCACCAACACAAGTGCGAAAGTGGTTTTTCTACACTAACACAAGTGCGAAAAGTGGTTTTTCAACACTAACACAAGTGCGAAAAGTGGTTTTTCAACACTAACACAAGTGCGAAAAGTGTTTTTTCCACACTAATACAAGTGCAAAAGTGGTTTCCTGCCCCAACACAAGTGCAAAAAGTGGTTTTTCAACACTAACACAAGTGCGAAAAGTGGTTTTTCAACACTATCACAAGTGCAAAATGTGTTTTTTTCCACACTAATACAAGTGCAAAAGTGGTTTCCTGCACCAACACAAGTGCGAAAAGTGGTTTTTCAACACTAACACAAGTGCGAAAAGTGGTTTTTCAACACTATCACAAGTGCAAAAAGTGTTTTTTCCACACTAATACAAGTGCAAAAGTGGTTTCCTGCACCAACACAAGTGCGAAAAGTGGTTTTTCAACACTAACACAAGTGCGAAAAGTGGTTTTTCAACACTAACACAAGTGCGAAAAGTGGTTTTTCAACACTAACACAAGTGCAAAAGGTGTTTTTTCCACACTAATACAAGTGCAAAAGTGGTTTCCTGCACCAACACAAGTGCGAAAAGTGGTTTTTCAACACTAACACAAGTGCGAAAAGTGGTTTTTCAACACTAACACAAGTGCGAAAAGTGGTTTTTCAACAATAACACAAGTGCGAAAAGTGGTTTTTCCACACTAATACAAGTGCAAAAGTGGTTTCCTGCACCAATACAAGTGCGAAAAGTGGTTTTTCAACACTAACACAAGTGCGAAAAGTGGTTTTTCAACACTATCACAAGTGCAAAAAGTGTTTTTGTCCACACTAATACAAGTGCAAAAGTGGTTTCCTGCACCAACACAAGTGCGAAAAGTGTTTTTCAACACTAACACAAGTGCGAAAAGTGGTTTTTCAACACTAACACAAGTGCGAAAAGTGGTTTTTCAACACTATCACAAGTGCAAAAATAGTTTTTTCCACACTAATACAAGTGCAAAAGTGGTTTCCTGCACCAACACAAGTGCGAAAAGTGGTTTTTCAACACTAACACAAGTGCGAAAGTGGTTTTTCAACACTAACACAAGTGCGAAAAGTGGTTTTTCAACACTAACACAAGTGCGAAAAGTGGTTTTTCCACACTAATACAAGTGCAAAAGTGGTTTCCTGCACCAACACAAGTGCGAAAAGTGGTTTTTCAACACTAACACCAGTGCGAAAAGTGGTTTTTCCACACTAATACAAGTGCAAAAGTGGTTTCCTGCACCAACACAAGTGCAAAAAGTGGTTTTTCAACACTAACAGAAGTGCGAAAAGTGGGTTTTCAACACTATCACAAGTGCAAAAAGTGTTTTTTCCACACTAATACAAGTGCAAAAGTGGTTTCCTGCACCAATACAAGTGCGAAAAGCGGTTTTTCAACACTAACACAAGTGCGAAAAGTGGTTTTTCCACACTAATACAAGTGCAAAAGTGGTTTCCTGCACCAACACAAGTGCGAAAAGTGGTTTTTCAACACTAACACAAGTGCGAAAAGTGGTTTTTCAACACTAACACAAGTGCGAAAAGTGGTTTTTCAACAATAACACAAGTGCGAAAAGTGGTTTTTCCACACGAATACAAGTGCAAAAGTGGTTTCCTGCACCAACGCAAGTGCGAAAAGTGGTTTTTCAACACTAACACAAGTGCGAAAAGTGGTTTTTCAACACTAACACAAGTGCGAAAAGTGGTTTTTCAACACTATCGCAAGTGCAAAAAGTGTTTTTTCCACACTAATACAAGTGCAAAAGTGGTTTCCTGCACCAACACAAGTGCGAAAAGTGGTTTTTCAACACTAACACAAGTGCGAAAAGTGGTTTTTCAACACTAACACAGGTGCGAAAAGTGTTTTTTCCACACTAATACAAGTGCAAAAGTGGTTTCCTGCACCAACACAAGTGTGAAAAGTGGTTTTTCAACACTAACACAAGTGCGAAAAGTAGTTTTTCCACACTAATACAAGTGCAAAAGTGGCTTCCTGCACCAACACAAGTGCGAAAAGTGGTTTTTCAACACTAACACAAGTGCGAAAAGTGGTTTTTCAACACCAACACAAGTGCGAAAAGTGTTTTTTCCACACTAATACAAGTGCAAAAGTGGTTTCCTGCACCAACACAAGTGCGAAAAGTGGTTTTTCAACACTAACACAAGTGCGAAAAGTGGTTTTTCAACACTAACACAAGTGCGAAAAGTGGTTTTTCAACACTAACACAAGTGCGAAAAGTGGTTTTTCCACACAAATACAAGTGCAAAAGTGGTTTCCTGCACCAACACAAGTGCGAAAAGTGGTTTTTCAACACTAACACAAGTGCGAAAAGTGGTTTTTCAACACTATCACAAGTGCAAAAAGTGTTTTTTCCACACTAATACAAGTGCAAAAGTGGTTTCCTGCACCAACACAAGTGCGAAAAGTGGTTTTTCAACACTAACACAAGTGCTAAAAGTGGTTTTTCAACACTAACACAAGTGCGAAAGGTGTTTTTTCCACACTAATACAAGTGCAAAAGTGGTTTCCTGCACCAACACAAGTGCGAAAAGTGGTTTTTCAACACTAACACAAGTGCGAAAAGTGGTTTTTCAACACTAACACAAGTGCGAAAAGTGGTTTTTCAACACTAACACAAGTGCGAAAAGTGGTTTTTCCACACTAATACAAGTGCAAAAGTGGTTTCCTGCACAATTACAAGTGCGAAAAGTGGTTTTTCAACACTAACACAAGTGCGAAAAGTGGTTTTTCAACACTATCACAAGTGCAAAAAGTGTTTTTGTCCACACTAATACAAGTGCAAAAGTGGTTTCCTGCACCAACACAAGTGCGAAAAGTGGTTTTTCAACACTAACACAAGTGCGAAAAGTGGTTTTTCAACACTAACACAAGTGCGAAAAGTGGTTTTTCAACACTATCACAAGTGCAAAAATAGTTTTTTCCACACTAATACAAGTGCAAAAGTGGTTTCCTGCACCAACACAAGTGCGAAAAGTGGTTTTTCAACACTAACACAAGTGCGAAAAGTGGTTTTTCAACACTAACACAAGTGCTAAAAGTGGTTTTTCAACACTATCACAAGTGCAAAAAGTGTTTTTTTCACAATAATACAAGTGCAAAAGTGGTTTCCTGCACCAACACAAGTGCGAAAAGTGGTTTTTCAACACTAACACAAGTGCGAAAAGTGGTTTTTCAACACTAACACAAGTGCGAAAAGTGGTTTTTCAACACTAACACAAGTGCGAAAAGTGGTTTTTCCACACTAATACAAGTGCAAAAGTGGTTTGCTGCACCAACACAAGTGCGAAAAGTGGTTTTTCAACACTAACACCAGTGCGAAAAGTGGTTTTTCCACACTAATGCAAGTGCAAAAGTGGTTTCCTGCACCAACACAAGTGCGAAAAGTGGTTTTTCAACACTAACACAAGTGCAAAAAGTGGTTTTTCAACACTAACACAAGTGCGAAAAGTGGTTTTTCAACACTAACACAAGTGCGCAAAGTGTTTTTGTCCACACTAATACAAGTGCAAAAGTGGTTTCCTGCACCAACACAAGTGCGAAAAGTGGTTTTTCGACACTAACAAAAGTGCGAAAAGTGGTTTTTCAACACTAACACAAGTGCGAAAAGTGGTTTTTCAACACTATCACAAGTGCAAAAATAGTTTTTTCCACACTAATACAAGTGCAAAAGTGGTTTCCTGCACCAACACAAGTGCGAAAGTGGTTTTTCTACACTAACACATGTGCGAAAAGTGGTTTTTCAACACTAACACAAGTGCGAAAAGTGGTTTTTCAACACTAACACAAGTGCGAAAAGTGTTTTTTCCACACTAATACAAGTGCAAAAGTGGTTTCCTGCCCCAACACAAGTGCGAAAAGTGGTTTTTCAACACTAACACAAGTGCGAAAAGTGGTTTTTCAACACTATCACAAGTGCAAAATGTGTTTTTTCCACACTAATACAAGTGTAAAAGTGGTTTCCTGCACCAACACAAGTGCGAAAAGTGGTTTTTCAACACTAACACAAGTGCGAAAAGTGGTTTTTCAACACTATCACAAGTGCAAAAAGTGTTTTTTCCACACTAATACAAGTGCAAAAGTGGTTTCCTGCACCAACACAAGTGCGAAAAGTGGTTTTTCAACACTAACACAAGTGCGAAAAGTGGTTTTTCAACACTAACACAAGTGCGAAAAGTGGTTTTTCAACACTAACACAAGTGCGAAAGGTGTTTTTTCCACACTAATACAAGTGCAAAAGTGGTTTCCTGCACCAACACAAGTGCGAAAAGTGGTTTTTCAACACTAACACAAGTGCGAAAAGTGGTTTTTCAACACTAACACAAGTGCGAAAAGTGTTTTTTCCACACTAATACAAGTGCAAAAGTGGTTTCCTGCCCCAACACAAGTGCAAAAAGTGGTTTTTCAACACTAACACAAGTGCGAAAAGTGGTTTTTCAACACTATCACAAGTGCAAAATGTGTTTTTTCCACACTAATACAAGTGCAAAAGTGGTTTCCTGCACCAACACAAGTGCGAAAAGTGGTTTTTCAACACTAACACAAGTGCGAAAAGTGGTTTTTCAACACTATCACAAGTGCAAAAAGTGTTTTTTCCACACTAATACAAGTGCAAAAGTGGTTTCCTGCACCAACACAAGTGCGAAAAGTGGTTTTTCAACACTAACACAAGTGCGAAAAGTGGTTTTTCAACACTAACACAAGTGCGAAAAGTGGTTTTTCAACACTATCACAAGTGCAAAAATAGTTTTTTCCACACTAATACAAGTGCAAAAGTGGTTTCCTGCACCAACACAAGTGCGAAAAGTGGTTTTTCAACACTAACACAAGTGCGAAAAGTGGTTTTTCAACACTAACACAAGTGCTAAAAGTCGTTTTTCAACACTATCACAAGTGCAAAAAGTGTTTTTTTCACAATAATACAAGTGCAAAAGTGGTTTCCTGCACCAACACAAGTGCGAAAAGTGGTTTTTCAACACTAACACAAGTGCGAAAAGTGGTTTTTCAACACTAACACAAGTGCGAAAAGTGGTTTTTCAACACTAACACAAGTGCGAAAAGTGGTTTTTCCACACTAATACAAGTGCAAAAGTGGTTTGCTGCACCAACACAAGTGCGAAAAGTGGTTTTTCAACACTAACACCAGTGCGAAAAGTGGTTTTTCCACACTAATGCAAGTGCAAAAGTGGTTTCCTGCACCAACACAAGTGCGAAAAGTGGTTTTTCAACACTAACACAAGTGCAAAAAGTGGTTTTTCAACACTAACACAAGTGCGAAAAGTGGTTTTTCAACACTAACACAAGTGCGCAAAGTGTTTTTGTCCACACTAATACAAGTGCAAAAGTGGTTTCCTGCACCAACACAAGTGCGAAAAGTGGTTTTTCGACACTAACAAAAGTGCGAAAAGTGGTTTTTCAACACTAACACAAGTGCGAAAAGTGGTTTTTCAACACTATCACAAGTGCAAAAATAGTTTTTTCCACACTAATACAAGTGCAAAAGTGGTTTCCTGCACCAACACAAGTGCGAAAGTGGTTTTTCTACACTAACACATGTGCGAAAAGTGGTTTTTCAACACTAACACAAGTGCGAAAAGTGGTTTTTCAACACTAACACAAGTGCGAAAAGTGTTTTTTCCACACTAATACAAGTGCAAAAGTGGTTTCCTGCCCCAACACAAGTGCGAAAAGTGGTTTTTCAACACTAACACAAGTGCGAAAAGTGGTTTTTCAACACTATCACAAGTGCAAAATGTGTTTTTTCCACACTAATACAAGTGTAAAAGTGGTTTCCTGCACCAACACAAGTGCGAAAAGTGGTTTTTCAACACTAACACAAGTGCGAAAAGTGGTTTTTCAACACTATCACAAGTGCAAAAAGTGTTTTTTCCACACTAATACAAGTGCAAAAGTGGTTTCCTGCACCAACACAAGTGCGAAAAGTGGTTTTTCAACACTAACACAAGTGCGAAAAGTGGTTTTTCAACACTAACACAAGTGCGAAAAGTGGTTTTTCAACACTAACACAAGTGCGAAAGGTGTTTTTTCCACACTAATACAAGTGCAAAAGTGGTTTCCTGCACCAACACAAGTGCGAAAAGTGGTTTTTCAACACTAACACAAGTGCGAAAAGTGGTTTTTCAACACTAACACAAGTGCGAAAAGTGTTTTTTCCACACTAATACAAGTGCAAAAGTGGTTTCCTGCCCCAACACAAGTGCAAAAAGTGGTTTTTCAACACTAACACAAGTGCGAAAAGTGGTTTTTCAACACTATCACAAGTGCAAAATGTGTTTTTTCCACACTAATACAAGTGCAAAAGTGGTTTCCTGCACCAACACAAGTGCGAAAAGTGGTTTTTCAACACTAACACAAGTGCGAAAAGTGGTTTTTCAACACTATCACAAGTGCAAAAAGTGTTTTTTCCACACTAATACAAGTGCAAAAGTGGTTTCCTGCACCAACACAAGTGCGAAAAGTGGTTTTTCAACACTAACACAAGTGCGAAAAGTGGTTTTTCAACAATAACACAAGTGCGAAAAGTGGTTTTTCCACACTAATACAAGTGCAAAAGTGGTTTCCTGCACCAATACAAGTGCGAAAAGTGGTTTTTCAACACTAACACAAGTGCGAAAAGTGGTTTTTCAACACTATCACAAGTGCAAAAAGTGTTTTTGTCCACACTAATACAAGTGCAAAAGTGGTTTCCTGCACCAACACAAGTGCGAAAAGTGGTTTTTCAACACTAACACAAGTGCGAAAAGTGGTTTTTCAACACTAACACAAGTGCGAAAAGTGGTTTTTCAACACTATCACAAGTGCAAAAATAGTTTTTTCCACACTAATACAAGTGCAAAAGTGGTTTCCTGCACCAACACAAGTGCGAAAAGTGGTTTTTCAACACTAACACAAGTGCGAAAAGTGGTTTTTCAACACTAACACAAGTGCGAAAAGTGGTTTTTCAACACTAACACAAGTGCGAAAAGTGGTTTTTCCACACTAATACAAGTGCAAAAGTGGTTTCCTGCACCAACACAAGTGCGAAAAGTGGTTTTTCAACACTAACACCAGTGCGAAAAGTGGTTTTTCCACACTAATACAAGTGCAAAAGTGGTTTCCTGCACCAACACAAGTGCAAAAAGTGGTTTTTCAACACTAACAGAAGTGCGAAAAGTGGGTTTTCAACACTATCACAAGTGCAAAAAGTGTTTTTTCCACACTATCACAAGTGCAAAAATAGTTTTTTCCACACTAATACAAGTGCAAAAGTGGTTTCCTGCACCAACACAAGTGCGAAAATTGGTTTTTCAACACTAACACAAGTGCGAAAAGTGGTTTTTCAACACTAACACAAGTGCGAAAAGTGGTTTTTCAACACTATCACAAGTGCAAAAATAGTTTTTTCCACACTAATACAAGTGCAAAAGTGGTTTCCTGCACCAACACAAGTGCGAAAAGTGGTTTTTCAACACTAACACAAGTGCGAAAAGTGGTTTTTCAACACTAACACAAGTGCGAAAAGTGGTTTTTCAACACTAACACAAGTGCGAAAAGTGGTTTTTCCACACTAATACAAGTGCAAAAGTGGTTTCCTGCACCAACACAAGTGCGAAAAGTGGTTTTTCAACACTAACACCAGTGCGAAAAGTGGTTTTTCAACACTAACACAAGTGCTAAAAGTGGTTTTTCAACACTATCACAAGTGCAAAAAGTGTTTTTGTCCACACTAATACAAGTGCAAAAGTGGTTTCCTGCACCAACACAAGTGCGAAAAGTGGTTTTTCAACACTAACACAAGTGCGAAAAGTGGTTTTTCAACACTAACACAAGTGCGAAAAGTGGTTTTTCAACACTATCACAAGTGCAAAAATAGTTTTTTCCACACTAATACAAGTGCAAAAGTGGTTTCCTGCACCAACACAAGTGCGAAAAGTGGTTTTTCAACACTAACACAAGTGCGAAAAGTGGTTTTTCAACACTAACACAAGTGCTAAAAGTGGTTTTTCAACACTATCACAAGTGCAAAAAGTGTTTTTTTCACACTAATACAAGTGCAAAAGTGGTTTCCTGCACCAACACAAGTGCGAAAAGTGGTTTTTCAACACTAACACAAGTGCGAAAAGTGGTTTTTCAACACTAACACAAGTGCGAAAAGTGGTTTTTCAACACTAACACAAGTGCGAAAAGTGGTTTTTCCACACTAATACAAGTGCAAAAGTGGTTTCCTGCACCAACACAAGTGCGAAAAGTGGTTTTTCAACACTAACACCAGTGCGAAAAGTGGTTTTTCCACACTAATACAAGTGCAAAAGTGGTTTCCTGCACCAACACAAGTGCGAAAAGTGGTTTTTCAACACTAACACAAGTGCGAAAAGTGGTTTTTCAACACTAACACAAGTGCGCAAAGTGTTTTTGTCCACACTAATACAAGTGCAAAAGTGGTTTCCTGCACCAACACAAGTGCGAAAAGTGGTTTTTCAACACTAACAAAAGTGCGAAAAGTGGTTTTTCAACACTAACACAAGTGCGAAAAGTGGTTTTTCAACACTATCACAAGTGCAAAAATAGTTTTTTCCACACTAATACAAGTGCAAAAGTGGTTTCCTGCACCAACACAAGTGCGAAAGTGGTTTTTCTACACTAACACAAGTGCGAAAAGTGGTTTTTCAACACTAACACAAGTGCGAAAAGTGGTTTTTCAACACTAACACAAGTGCGAAAAGTGTTTTTTCCACACTAATACAAGTGCAAAAGTGGTTTCCTGCCCCAACACAAGTGCAAAAAGTGGTTTTTCAACACTAACACAAGTGCGAAAAGTTGTTTTTCAACACTATCACAAGTGCAAAATGTGTTTTTTCCACACTAATACAAGTGCAAAAGTGGTTTCCTGCACCAACACAAGTGCGAAAAGTGGTTTTTCAACACTAACACAAGTGCGAAAAGTGGTTTTTCAACACTAACACAAGTGCGAAAAGTGGTTTTTCAACACTAACACAAGTGCGCAAAGTGTTTTTGTCCACACTAATACAAGTGCAAAAGTGGTTTCCTGCACCAACACAAGTGCGAAAAGTGGTTTTTCAACACTAACAAAAGTGCGAAAAGTGGTTTTTCAACACTAACACAAGTGCGAAAAGTGGTTTTTCAACACTATCACAAGTGCAAAAATAGTTTTTTCCACACTAATACAAGTGCAAAAGTGGTTTCCTGCACCAACACAAGTGCGAAAGTGGTTTTTCTACACTAACACAAGTGCGAAAAGTGGTTTTTCAACACTAACACAAGTGCGAAAAGTGGTTTTTCAACACTAACACAAGTGCGAAAAGTGGTTTTTCAACACTATCACAAGTGCAAAAATAGTTTTTTCCACACTAATACAAGTGCAAAAGTGGTTTCCTGCACCAACACAAGTGCGAAAAGTGGTTTTTCAACACTAACACAAGTGCGAAAAGTGGTTTTTCAACACTAACACAAGTGCTAAAAGTGGTTTT
Organism: Myxine glutinosa; assembly: GCF_964187855.1. Taxonomy (NCBI): domain Eukaryota; kingdom Metazoa; phylum Chordata; class Myxini; order Myxiniformes; family Myxinidae; genus Myxine; species Myxine glutinosa. The sequence continues at coordinate 37,393 of NW_027618453.1, read as the reverse complement.
TCAACACTATCACAAGTGCAAAAAGTGTTTTTTTCACACTAATACAAGTGCAAAAGTGGTTTCCTGCACCAACACAAGTGCGAAAAGTGGTTTTTCAACACTAACACAAGTGCGAAAAGTGGTTTTTCAACACTAACACAAGTGCGAAAAGTGGTTTTTCAACACTATCACAAGTGCGAAAAGTGGTTTTTCCACACTAATACAAGTGCAAAAGTGGTTTCCTGCACCAACACAAGTGTGAAAAGTGGTTTTTCAACACTAACACCAGTGCGAAAAGTGGTTTTTCCACACTAATACAAGTGCAAAAGTGGTTTCCTGCACCAACACAAGTGCGAAAAGTGGTTTTTCAACACTAACACAAGTGCGAAAAGTGGTTTTTCAACACTAACACAAGTGCGAAAAGTGGTTTTTCAACACTAACACAAGTGCGCAAAGTGTTTTTGTCCACACTAATACAAGTGCAAAAGTGGTTTCCTGCACCAACACAAGTGCGAAAAGTGGTTTTTCAACACTAACAAAAGTGCGAAAAGTGGTTTTTCAACACTAACACAAGTGCGAAAAGTGGTTTTTCAACACTATCACAAGTGCAAAAATAGTTTTTTCCACACTAATACAAGTGCAAAAGTGGTTTCCTGCACCAACACAAGTGCGAAAGTGGTTTTTCTACACTAACACAAGTGCGAAAAGTGGTTTTTCAACACTAACACAAGTGCGAAAAGTGGTTTTTCAACACTAACACAAGTGCGAAAAGTGTTTTTTCCACACTAATACAAGTGCAAAAGTGGATTCCTGCTCCAACACAAGTGCGAAAAGTGGTTTTTCAACACTAACACAAGTGCGAAAAGTGGTTTTTCAACACTATCACAAGTGCAAAATGTGTTTTTTCCACACTAATACAAGTGCAAAAGTGGTTTCCTGCACCAACACAAGTGCGAAAAGTGGTTTTTCAACACTAACACAAGTGTGAAAAGTGGTTTTTCAACACTATCACAAGTGCAAAAAGTGTTTTTTCCACACTAATACAAGTGCAAAAGTGGTTTCCTGCACCAACACAAGTGCGAAAAGTGGTTTTTCAACACTAACACAAGTGCGAAAAGTGGTTTTTCAACACTAACACAAGTGCGAAAAGTGGTTTTTCAACACTAACACAAGTGCGAAAGGTGTTTTTTCCACACTAATACAAGTGCAAAAGTGGTTTCCTGCACCAACACAAGTGCGAAAAGTGGTTTTTCAACACTAACACAAGTGCGAAAAGTGGTTTTTCAACACTAACACAAGTGCGAAAAGTGGTTTTTCAACAATAACACAAGTGCAAAAAGTGGTTTTTCCACACTAATACAAGTGCAAAAGTGGTTTCCTGCACCAATACAAGTGCGAAAAGTGGTTTTTCAACACTAACACAAGTGCGAAAAGTGGTTTTTCAACACTATCACAAGTGCAAAAAGTGTTTTTGTCCACACTAATACAAGTGCAAAAGTGGTTTCCTGCACCAACACAAGTGCGAAAAGTGGTTTTTCAACACTAACACAAGTGCGAAAAGTGGTTTTTCAACACTAACACAAGTGCGAAAAGTGGTTTTTCAACACTAACACAAGTGCGAAAAGTGGTTTTTCAACACTATCACAAGTGCAAAAATAGTTTTTTCCACACTAATACAAGTGCAAAAGTGGTTTCCTGCACCAACACAAGTGCGAAAAGTGGTTTTTCAACACTAACACAAGTGCGAAAAGTGGTTTTTCAACACTAACACAAGTGCGAAAAGTGGTTTTTCAACACGAACACAAGTGCGAAAAGTGGTTTTTCAACACTAACACAAGTGCGAAAAGTGGTTTTTCCACACTAATACAAGTGCAAAAGTGGTTTCCTGCACCAACACAAGTGCGAAAAGTGGTTTTTCAACACTAACACCAGTGCGAAAAGTGGTTTTTCCACACTAATACAAGTGCAAAAGTGGTTTCCTGCACCAACACAAGTGCAAAAAGTGGTTTTCAACACTAACAGAAGTGCGAAAAGTGGGTTTTCAACACTATCACAAGTGCAAAAAGTGTTTTTTCCACACTAATACAAGTGCAAAAGTGGTTTCCTGCACCAATACAAGTGCGAAAAGTGGTTTTTCAACACTAACACAAGTGCGAAAAGTGGTTTTTCCACACTAATACAAGTGCAAAAGTGGTTTCCTGCACCAACACAAGTGCGAAAAGTGGTTTTTCAACACTAACACAAGTGTGAAAAGTGGTTTTTCAACACTAACACAAGTGCGAAAAGTGGTTTTTCAACACTAACACAAGTGCGAAAAGTGGTTTTTCCACACTAATACAAGTGCAAAAGTGGTTTCCTGCACCAACACAAGTGCGAAAAGTGGTTTTTCAACACTAACACAAGTGCGAAAAGTGGTTTTTCAACACTATCACAAGTGCAAAAAGTGTTTTTGTCCACACTAATACAAGTGCAAAAGTGGTTTCCTGCACCAACACAAGTGCGAAAAGTGGTTTTTCAACACTAACACAAGTGCGAAAAGTGGTTTTTCAACACTAACACAAGTGCGAAAAGTGGTTTTTCAACACTATCACAAGTGCAAAAATAGTTTTTTCCACACTAATACAAGTGCAAAAGTGGTTTCCTGCACCAACACAAGTGCGAAAGTGGTTTTTCTACACTAACACAAGTGCGAAAAGTGGTTTTTCAACACTAACACAAGTGCGAAAAGGGTTTTTTCAACACTAACACAAGTGCGAAAAGTGGTTTTTCAACACTATCACAAGTGCAAAAAGTGTTTTTTCCACACTAATACAAGTGCAAAAGTGGTTTCCTGCACAAACACAAGTGCGAAAAGTGGTTTTTCAACACTAACACAAGTGCGAAAAGTGGTTTTTCAACAGTAACACAAGTGCGAAAGGTGTTTTTTCCACACTAATACAAGTGCAAAAGTGGTTTCCTGCAGCAACACAAGTGCGAAAAGTGGTTTTTCAACACTAACACAAGTGCGAAAAGTGGTTTTTCAACACTAACACACGTGCGAAAAGTGGTTTTTCAACACTAACACAAGTGCGAAAAGTGGTTTTTCCACACTAATACAAGTGCAAAAGTGGTTTCCTGCACCAATACCAGTGCGAAAAGTGGTTTTTCAACACCAACACAAGTGCGAAAAGTGGTTTTTCAACACTATCACAAGTGCAAAAAGTGTTTTTGTCCACACTAATACAAGTGCAAAAGTGGTTTCCTGCACCAACACAAGTGCGAAAAGTGGTTTTTCAACACTAACACAAGTGCGAAAAGTGGTTTTTCAACACTAACACAAGTGCGAAAAGTGGTTTTTCAACACTATCACAAGTGCAAAAATAGTTTTTTCCACACTAATACAAGTGCAAAAGTGGTTTCCTGCACCAACACAAGTGCGAAAAGTGGTTTTTCAACACTAACACAAGTGCGAAAAGTGGTTTTTCAACACTAACACAAGTGCTAAAAGTGGTTTTTCAACACTATCACAAGTGCAAAAAGTGTTTTTTTCACACTAATACAAGTGCAAAAGTGGTTTCCTGCACCAACACAAGTGCGAAAAGTGGTTTTTCAACACTAACACAAGTGCGAAAAGTGGTTTTTCAACACTAACACAAGTGCGAAAAGTGGTTTTTCAACACTAACACAAGTGCGAAAAGTGGTTTTTCCACACTAATACAAGTGCAAAAGTGGTTTCCTGCACCAACACAAGTGCGAAAAGTGGTTTTTCAACACTAACACCAGTGCGAAAAGTGGTTTTTCCACACTAATACAAGTGCAAAAGTGGTTTCCTGCACCAACACAAGTGCGAAAAGTGGTTTTTCAACACTAACACAAGTGCGAAATGTGGTTTTTCAACACTAACACAAGTGCGCAAAGTGTTTTTGTCCACACTAATACAAGTGCAAAAGTGGTTTCCTGCACCAACACAAGTGCGAAAAGTGGTTTTTCAACACTAACAAAAGTGCGAAAAGTGGTTTTTCAACACTAACACAAGTGCGAAAAGTGGTTTTTCAACACTATCACAAGTGCAAAAATAGTTTTTTCCACACTAATACAAGTGCAAAAGTGGTTTCCTGCACCAACACAAGTGCGAAAGTGGTTTTTCTACACTAACACAAGTGCGAAAAGTGGTTTTTCAACACTAACACAAGTGCGAAAAGTGGTTTTTCAACACTAACACAAGTGCGAAAAGTGTTTTTTCCACACTAATACAAGTGCAAAAGTGGTTTCCTGCCCCAACAAAAGTGCAAAAAGTGGTTTTTCAACACTAACACAAGTGCGAAAAGTGGTTTTTCAACACTATCACAAGTGCAAAATGTGTTTTTTCCACACTAATACAAGTGCAAAAGTGGTTTCCTGCACCAACACAAGTGCGAAAAGTGGTTTTTCAACACTAACACAAGTGCGAAAAGTGGTTTTTCAACACTATCACAAGTGCAAAAAGTGTTTTTTCCACACTAATACAAGTGCAAAAGTGGTTTCCTGCACCAACACAAGTGCGAAAAGTGGTTTTTCAACACTAACACAAGTGCGAAAAGTGGTTTTTCAACACTAACACAAGTGCGAAAAGTGGTTTTTCAACACTAACACAAGTGCGAAAGGTGTTTTTTCCACACTAATACAAGTGCAAAAGTGGTTTCCTGCACCAACACAAGTGCGAAAAGTGGTTTTTCAACACTAACACAAGTGCGAAATGTGGTTTTTCAACACTAACACAAGTGCGAAAAGTGGTTTTTCAACAATAACACAAGTGCGAAAAGTGGTTTTTCCACACTAATACAAGTGCAAAAGTGGTTTCCTGCACCAATACAAGTGCGAAAAGTGGTTTTTCAACACTAACACAAGTGCGAAAAGTGGTTTTTCAACACTATCACAAGTGCAAAAAGTGTTTTTGTCCACACTAATACAAGTGCAAAAGTGGTTTCCTGCACCAACACAAGTGCGAAAAGTGGTTTTTGAACACTAACACAAGTGCGAAAAGTGGTTTTTCAACACTAACACAAGTGCGCAAAGTGTTTTTGTCCACACTAATACAAGTGCAAAAGTGGTTTCCTGCACCAACACAAGTGCGAAAAGTGGTTTTTCAACACTAACAAAAGTGCGAAAAGTGGTTTTTCAACACTAACACAAGTGCGAAAAGTGGTTTTTCAACACTATCACAAGTGCAAAAATAGTTTTTTCCACACTAATACAAGTGCAAAAGTGGTTTCCTGCACCAACACAAGTGCGAAAGTGGTTTTTCTACACTAACACAAGTGCGAAAAGTGGTTTTTCAACACTAACACAAGTGCGAAAAGTGGTTTTTCAACACTAACACAAGTGCGAAAAGTGTTTTTTCCACACTAATACAAGTGCAAAAGTGGTTTCCTGCCCCAACACAAGTGCAAAAAGTGGTTTTTCAACACTAACACAAGTGCGAAAAGTGGTTTTTCAACACTATCACAAGTGCAAAATGTGTTTTTTCCACACTAATACAAGTGCAAAAGTGGTTTCCTGCACCAACACAAGTGCGAAAAGTGGTTTTTCAACACTAACACAAGTGCGAAAAGTGGTTTTTCAACACTATCACAAGTGCAAAAAGTGTTTTTTCCACACTAATACAAGTGCAAAAGTGGTTTCCTGCACCAACACAAGTGCGAAAAGTGGTTTTTCAACACTAACACAAGTGCGAAAAGTGGTTTTTCAACACTAACACAAGTGCGAAAAGTGGTTTTTCAACACTAACACAAGTGCGAAAAGTGGTTTTTCAACACTAACACAAGTGCGAAAGGTGTTTTTTCCACACTAATACAAGTGCAAAAGTGGTTTCCTGCACCAACACAAGTGCGAAAAGTGGTTTTTCAACACTAACACAAGTGCGAAATGTGGTTTTTCAACACTAACACAAGTGCGAAAAGTGGTTTTTCAACAATAACACAAGTGCGAAAAGTGGTTTTTCCACACTAATACAAGTGCAAAAGTGGTTTCCTGCACCAATACAAGTGCGAAAAGTGGTTTTTCAACACTAACACAAGTGCGAAAAGTGGTTTTTCAACACTATCACAAGTGCAAAAAGTGTTTTTGTCCACACTAATACAAGTGCAAAAGTGGTTTCCTGCACCAACACAAGTGCGAAAAGTGGTTTTTCAACACTAACACAAGTGCGAAAAGTGGTTTTTCAACACTAACACAAGTGCGAAAAGTGGTTTTTCAACACTATCACAAGTGCAAAAATAGTTTTTTCCACACTAATACAAGTGCAAAAGTGGTTTCCTGCACCAACACAAGTGCGAAAAGTGGTTTTTCAACACTAACACAAGTGCGAAAAGTGGTTTTTCAACACTAACACAAGTGCGAAAAGTGGTTTTTCAACACTAACACAAGTGCGAAAAGTGGTTTTTCCACACTATTACAAGTGCAAAAGTGGTTTCCTGCACCAACACAAGTGCGAAAAGTGGTTTTTCAACACTAACACCAGTGCGAAAAGTGGTTTTTCCACACTAATACAAGTGCAAAAGTGGTTTCCTGCACCAACACAAGTGCAAAAAGTGGTTTTTCAACACTAACAGAAGTGCGAAAAGTGGGTTTTCAACACTATCACAAGTGCAAAAAGTGTTTTTTCCACACTATCACAAGTGCAAAAATAGTTTTTCCACACTAATACAAGTGCAAAAGTGGTTTCCTGCACCAACACAAGTGCGAAAAGTGGTTTTTCAACACTAACACAAGTGCGAAAAGTGGTTTTTCAACACTAACACAAGTGCGAAAAGTGGTTTTTCAACACTATCACAAGTGCAAAAATAGTTTTTTCCACACTAATACAAGTGCAAAAGTGGTTTCCTGCACCAACACAAGTGCGAAAAGTGGTTTTTCAACACTAACACAAGTGCGAAAAGTGGTTTTTCAACACTAACACAAGTGTTAAAAGTGGTTTTTCAACACTATCACAAGTGCAAAAAGTGTTTTTTTCACACTAATACAAGTGCAAAAGTGGTTTCCTGCACCAACACAAGTGCGAAAAGTGGTTTTTCAACACTAACACAAGTGCGAAAAGTGGTTTTTCAACACTAACACAAGTGCGAAAAGTGGTTTTTCAACACTATCACAAGTGCGAAAAGTGGTTTTTCCACACTAATACAAGTGCAAAAGTGGTTTCCTGCACCAACACAAGTGTGATAAGTGGTTTTTCAACACTAACACCAGTGCGAAAAGTGGTTTTTCCACACTAATACAAGTGCAAAAGTGGTTTCCTGCACAAACACAAGTGCGAAAAGTGGTTTTTCAACACTAACACAAGTGCGAAAAGTGGTTTTTCAACACTAACACAAGTGCGAAAAGTGGTTTTTCAACACTAACACAAGTGCGGAAAGTGTTTTTGTCCACACTAATACAAGTGCAAAAGTGGTTTCCTGCACCAACACAAGTGCGAAAAGTGGTTTTTCAACACTAACAAAAGTGCGAAAAGTGGTTTTTCAACACTAACACAAGTGCGAAAAGTGGTTTTTCAACACTATCACAAGTGCAAAAATAGTTTTTTCCACACTAATACAAGTGCAAAAGTGGTTTCCTGCACCAACACAAGTGCGAAAGTGGTTTTTCTACACTAACACAAGTGCAAAAAGTGGTTTTTCAACACTAACACAAGTGCGAAAAGTGGTTTTTCAACACTAACACAAGTGCGAAAAGTGTTTTTTCCACACTAATACAAGTGCAAAAGTGGTTTCCTGCTCCAACACAAGTGCGAAAAGTGGTTTTTCAACACTAACACAAGTGCGAAAAGTGGTTTTTCAACACTATCACAAGTGCAAAATGTGTTTTTTCCACACTAATACAAGTGCAAAAGTGGTTTCCTGCACCAACACAAGTGCGAAAAGTGGTTTTTCAACACTAACACAAGTGTGAAAAGTGGTTTTTCAACACTATCACAAGTGCAAAAAGTGTTTTTTCCACACTAATACAAGTGCAAAAGTGGTTTCCTGCACCAACACAAGTGCGAAAAGTGGTTTTTCAACACTAACACAAGTGCGAAAAGTGGTTTTTCAACACTAACACAAGTGCGAAAAGTGGTTTTTCAACACTATCACAAGTGCAAAATGTGTTTTTTCCACACTAATACAAGTGCAAAAGTGGTTTCCTGCACCAACACAAGTGCGAAAAGTGGTTTTTCAACACTAACACAAGTGTGAAAAGTGGTTTTTCAACACTATCACAAGTGCAAAAAGTGTTTTTTCCACACTAATACAAGTGCAAAAGTGGTTTCCTGCACCAACACAAGTGCGAAAAGTGGTTTTTCTACACTAACACAAGTGCAAAAAGTGGTTTTTCAACACTAACACAAGTGCGAAAAGTGGTTTTTCAACACTAACACAAGTGCGAAAAGTGTTTTTTCCACACTAATACAAGTGCAAAAGTGGTTTCCTGCTCCAACACAAGTGCGAAAAGTGGTTTTTCAACACTAACACAAGTGCGAAAAGTGGTTTTTCAACACTATCACAAGTGCAAAATGTGTTTTTTCCACACTAATACAAGTGCAAAAGTGGTTTCCTGCACCAACACAAGTGCGAAAAGTGGTTTTTCAACACTAACACAAGTGTGAAAAGTGGTTTTTCAACACTATCACAAGTGCAAAAAGTGTTTTTTCCACACTAATACAAGTGCAAAAGTGGTTTCCTGCACCAACACAAGTGCGAAAAGTGGTTTTTCAACACTAACACAAGTGCGAAAAGTGGTTTTTCAACACTAACACAAGTGCGAAAAGTGGTTTTTCAACACTAACACAAGTGCGAAAGGTGTTTTTTCCACACTAATACAAGTGCAAAAGTGGTTTCCTGCACCAACACAAGTGCGAAAAGTGGTTTTTCAACACTAACACAAGTGCGAAAAGTGGTTTTTCAACACTAACACAAGTGCGAAAAGTGGTTTTTCAACAATAACACAAGTGCGAAAAGTGGTTTTTCCACACTAATACAAGTGCAAAAGTGGTTTCCTGCACCAATACAAGTGCGAAAAGTGGTTTTTCAACACTAACACAAGTGCGAAAAGTGGTTTTTCAACACTATCACAAGTGCAAAAAGTGTTTTTGTCCACATTAATACAAGTGCAAAAGTGGTTTCCTGCACCAACACAAGTGCGAAAAGTGGTTTTTCAACAGTAACACAAGTGCGAAAAGTGGTTTTTCAACACTAACACAAGTGCGAAAAGTGGTTTTTCAACACTATCACAAGTGCAAAAATAGTTTTTTCCACACTAATACAAGTGCAAAAGTGGTTTCCTGCACCAACACAAGTGCGAAAAGTGGTTTTTCAACACTAACACAAGTGCGAAAAGTGGTTTTTCAACACTAACACAAGTGCGAAAAGTGGTTTTTCAACACGAACACAAGTGCGAAAAGTGGTTTTTCAACACTAACACAAGTGCGAAAAGTGGTTTTTCCACACTAATACAAGTGCAAAAGTGGTTTCCTGCACCAACACAAGTGCGAAAAGTGGTTTTTCAACACTAACACCAGTGCGAAAAGTGGTTTTTCCACACTAATACAAGTGCAAAAGTGGTTTCCTGCACCAACACAAGTGCAAAAAGTGGTTTTTCAACACTAACAGAAGTGCGAAAAGTGGGTTTTCAACACTATCACAAGTGCAAAAAGTGTTTTTTCCACACTAATACAAGTGCAAAAGTGGTTTCCTGCACCAATACAAGTGCGAAAAGTGGTTTTTCAACACTAACACAAGTGCGAAAAGTGGTTTTTCCACACTAATACAAGTGCAAAAGTGGTTTCCTGCACCAACACAAGTGCGAAAAGTGGTTTTTCAACACTAACACAAGTGTGAAAAGTGGTTTTTCAACACTAACACAAGTGCGAAAAGTGGTTTTTCAACACTAACACAAGTGCGAAAAGTGGTTTTTCCACACTAATACAAGTGCAAAAGTGGTTTCCTGCACCAACACAAGTGCGAAAAGTGGTTTTTCAACACTAACACAAGTGCGAAAAGTGGTTTTTCAACACTATCACAAGTGCAAAAAGTGTTTTTGTCCACACTAATACAAGTGCAGAAGTGGTTTCCTGCACCAACACAAGTGCGAAAAGTGGTTTTTCAACACTAACACAAGTGCGAAAAGTGGTTTTTCAACACTAACACAAGTGCGAAAAGTGGTTTTTCAACACTATCACAAGTGCAAAAATAGTTTTTTCCACACTAACACAAGTGCAAAAGTGGTTTCCTGCACCAACACAAGTGCGAAAGTGGTTTTTCTACACTAACACAAGTGCGAAAAGTGGTTTTTCAACACTAACACAAGTGCGAAAAGTGGTTTTTCAACACTAACGCAAGTGCGAAAAGTGGTTTTTCAACACTATCACAAGTGCAAAAAGTGTTTTTTTCCACACTAATACAAGTGCAAAAGTGGTTTCCTGCACAAACACAAGTGCGAAAAGTGGTTTTTCAACACTAACACAAGTGCGAAAAGTGGTTTTTCAACAGTAACACAAGTGCGAAAGGTGTTTTTTTCCACACTAATACAAGTGCAAAAGTGGTTTCCTGCAGCAACACAAGTGCGAAAAGTGGTTTTTCAACACTAACACAAGTGCGAAAAGTGGTTTTTCAACACTAACACACGTGCGAAAAGTGGTTTTTCAACACTAACACAAGTGCGAAAAGTGGTTTTTCCACACTAATACAAGTGCAAAAGTGGTTTCCTGCACCAATACAAGTGCGAAAAGTGGTTTTTCAACACTAACACAAGTGCGAAAAGTGGTTTTTCAACACTATCACAAGTGCAAAAAGTGTTTTTGTCCACACTAATACAAGTGCAAAAGTGGTTTCCTGCACCAACACAAGTGCGAAAAGTGGTTTTTCAACACTAACACAAGTGCGAAAAGTGGTTTTTCAACACTAACACAAGTGCGAAAAGTGGTTTTTCAACACTATCACAAGTGCAAAAATAGTTTTTTCCACACTAATACAAGTGCAAAAGTGGTTTCCTGCACCAACACAAGTGCGAAAAGTGGTTTTTCAACACTAACACAAGTGCGAAAAGTGGTTTTTCAACACTAACACAAGTGCTAAAAGTGGTTTTTCAACACTATCACAAGTGCAAAAAGTGTTTTTTTCACACTAATACAAGTGCAAAAGTGGTTTCCTGCACCAACACAAGTGCGAAAAGTGGTTTTTCAACACTAACACAAGTGCGAAAAGTGGTTTTTCAACACTAACACAAGTGCGAAAAGTGGTTTTTCAACACTAACACAAGTGCGAAAAGTGGTTTTTCCACACTAATACAAGTGCAAAAGTGGTTTCCTGCACCAACACAAGTGCGAAAAGTGGTTTTTCAACACTAACACCAGTGCGAAAAGTGGTTTTTCCACACTAATACAAGTGCAAAAGTGGTTTCCTGCACCAACACAAGTGCGAAAAGTGGTTTTTCAACACTAACACAAGTGCGAAAAGTGGTTTTTCAACACTAACACAAGTGCGCAAAGTGTTTTTGTCCACACTAATACAAGTGCAAAAGTGGTTTCCTGCACCAACACAAGTGCGAAAAGTGGTTTTTCAACACTAATAAAAGTGCGAAAAGTGGTTTTTCAACACTAACACAAGTGCGAAAAGTGGTTTTTCAACACTATCACAAGTGCAAAAATAGTTTTTTCCACACTAATACAAGTGCAAAAGTGGTTTCCTGCACCAACACAAGTGCGAAAGTGGTTTTTCTACACTAACACAAGTGCGAAAAGTGGTTTTTCAACACTAACACAAGTGCGAAAAGTGGTTTTTCAACACTAACACAAGTGCGAAAAGTGTTTTTTCCACACTAATACAAGTGCAAAAGTGGTTTCCTGCCCCAACACAAGTGCAAAAAGTGGTTTTTCAACACTAACACAAGTGCGAAAAGTGGTTTTTCAACACTATCACAAGTGCAAAATGTGTTTTTTTCCACACTAATACAAGTGCAAAAGTGGTTTCCTGCACCAACACAAGTGCGAAAAGTGGTTTTTCAACACTAACACAAGTGCGAAAAGTGGTTTTTCAACACTATCACAAGTGCAAAAAGTGTTTTTTCCACACTAATACAAGTGCAAAAGTGGTTTCCTGCACCAACACAAGTGCGAAAAGTGGTTTTTCAACACTAACACAAGTGCGAAAAGTGGTTTTTCAACACTAACACAAGTGCGAAAAGTGGTTTTTCAACACTAACACAAGTGCAAAAGGTGTTTTTTCCACACTAATACAAGTGCAAAAGTGGTTTCCTGCACCAACACAAGTGCGAAAAGTGGTTTTTCAACACTAACACAAGTGCGAAAAGTGGTTTTTCAACACTAACACAAGTGCGAAAAGTGGTTTTTCAACAATAACACAAGTGCGAAAAGTGGTTTTTCCACACTAATACAAGTGCAAAAGTGGTTTCCTGCACCAATACAAGTGCGAAAAGTGGTTTTTCAACACTAACACAAGTGCGAAAAGTGGTTTTTCAACACTATCACAAGTGCAAAAAGTGTTTTTGTCCACACTAATACAAGTGCAAAAGTGGTTTCCTGCACCAACACAAGTGCGAAAAGTGTTTTTCAACACTAACACAAGTGCGAAAAGTGGTTTTTCAACACTAACACAAGTGCGAAAAGTGGTTTTTCAACACTATCACAAGTGCAAAAATAGTTTTTTCCACACTAATACAAGTGCAAAAGTGGTTTCCTGCACCAACACAAGTGCGAAAAGTGGTTTTTCAACACTAACACAAGTGCGAAAGTGGTTTTTCAACACTAACACAAGTGCGAAAAGTGGTTTTTCAACACTAACACAAGTGCGAAAAGTGGTTTTTCCACACTAATACAAGTGCAAAAGTGGTTTCCTGCACCAACACAAGTGCGAAAAGTGGTTTTTCAACACTAACACCAGTGCGAAAAGTGGTTTTTCCACACTAATACAAGTGCAAAAGTGGTTTCCTGCACCAACACAAGTGCAAAAAGTGGTTTTTCAACACTAACAGAAGTGCGAAAAGTGGGTTTTCAACACTATCACAAGTGCAAAAAGTGTTTTTTCCACACTAATACAAGTGCAAAAGTGGTTTCCTGCACCAATACAAGTGCGAAAAGCGGTTTTTCAACACTAACACAAGTGCGAAAAGTGGTTTTTCCACACTAATACAAGTGCAAAAGTGGTTTCCTGCACCAACACAAGTGCGAAAAGTGGTTTTTCAACACTAACACAAGTGCGAAAAGTGGTTTTTCAACACTAACACAAGTGCGAAAAGTGGTTTTTCAACAATAACACAAGTGCGAAAAGTGGTTTTTCCACACGAATACAAGTGCAAAAGTGGTTTCCTGCACCAACGCAAGTGCGAAAAGTGGTTTTTCAACACTAACACAAGTGCGAAAAGTGGTTTTTCAACACTAACACAAGTGCGAAAAGTGGTTTTTCAACACTATCGCAAGTGCAAAAAGTGTTTTTTCCACACTAATACAAGTGCAAAAGTGGTTTCCTGCACCAACACAAGTGCGAAAAGTGGTTTTTCAACACTAACACAAGTGCGAAAAGTGGTTTTTCAACACTAACACAGGTGCGAAAAGTGTTTTTTCCACACTAATACAAGTGCAAAAGTGGTTTCCTGCACCAACACAAGTGTGAAAAGTGGTTTTTCAACACTAACACAAGTGCGAAAAGTAGTTTTTCCACACTAATACAAGTGCAAAAGTGGCTTCCTGCACCAACACAAGTGCGAAAAGTGGTTTTTCAACACTAACACAAGTGCGAAAAGTGGTTTTTCAACACCAACACAAGTGCGAAAAGTGTTTTTTCCACACTAATACAAGTGCAAAAGTGGTTTCCTGCACCAACACAAGTGCGAAAAGTGGTTTTTCAACACTAACACAAGTGCGAAAAGTGGTTTTTCAACACTAACACAAGTGCGAAAAGTGGTTTTTCAACACTAACACAAGTGCGAAAAGTGGTTTTTCCACACAAATACAAGTGCAAAAGTGGTTTCCTGCACCAACACAAGTGCGAAAAGTGGTTTTTCAACACTAACACAAGTGCGAAAAGTGGTTTTTCAACACTATCACAAGTGCAAAAAGTGTTTTTTCCACACTAATACAAGTGCAAAAGTGGTTTCCTGCACCAACACAAGTGCGAAAAGTGGTTTTTCAACACTAACACAAGTGCTAAAAGTGGTTTTTCAACACTAACACAAGTGCGAAAGGTGTTTTTTCCACACTAATACAAGTGCAAAAGTGGTTTCCTGCACCAACACAAGTGCGAAAAGTGGTTTTTCAACACTAACACAAGTGCGAAAAGTGGTTTTTCAACACTAACACAAGTGCGAAAAGTGGTTTTTCAACACTAACACAAGTGCGAAAAGTGGTTTTTCCACACTAATACAAGTGCAAAAGTGGTTTCCTGCACAATTACAAGTGCGAAAAGTGGTTTTTCAACACTAACACAAGTGCGAAAAGTGGTTTTTCAACACTATCACAAGTGCAAAAAGTGTTTTTGTCCACACTAATACAAGTGCAAAAGTGGTTTCCTGCACCAACACAAGTGCGAAAAGTGGTTTTTCAACACTAACACAAGTGCGAAAAGTGGTTTTTCAACACTAACACAAGTGCGAAAAGTGGTTTTTCAACACTATCACAAGTGCAAAAATAGTTTTTTCCACACTAATACAAGTGCAAAAGTGGTTTCCTGCACCAACACAAGTGCGAAAAGTGGTTTTTCAACACTAACACAAGTGCGAAAAGTGGTTTTTCAACACTAACACAAGTGCTAAAAGTGGTTTTTCAACACTATCACAAGTGCAAAAAGTGTTTTTTTCACAATAATACAAGTGCAAAAGTGGTTTCCTGCACCAACACAAGTGCGAAAAGTGGTTTTTCAACACTAACACAAGTGCGAAAAGTGGTTTTTCAACACTAACACAAGTGCGAAAAGTGGTTTTTCAACACTAACACAAGTGCGAAAAGTGGTTTTTCCACACTAATACAAGTGCAAAAGTGGTTTGCTGCACCAACACAAGTGCGAAAAGTGGTTTTTCAACACTAACACCAGTGCGAAAAGTGGTTTTTCCACACTAATGCAAGTGCAAAAGTGGTTTCCTGCACCAACACAAGTGCGAAAAGTGGTTTTTCAACACTAACACAAGTGCAAAAAGTGGTTTTTCAACACTAACACAAGTGCGAAAAGTGGTTTTTCAACACTAACACAAGTGCGCAAAGTGTTTTTGTCCACACTAATACAAGTGCAAAAGTGGTTTCCTGCACCAACACAAGTGCGAAAAGTGGTTTTTCGACACTAACAAAAGTGCGAAAAGTGGTTTTTCAACACTAACACAAGTGCGAAAAGTGGTTTTTCAACACTATCACAAGTGCAAAAATAGTTTTTTCCACACTAATACAAGTGCAAAAGTGGTTTCCTGCACCAACACAAGTGCGAAAGTGGTTTTTCTACACTAACACATGTGCGAAAAGTGGTTTTTCAACACTAACACAAGTGCGAAAAGTGGTTTTTCAACACTAACACAAGTGCGAAAAGTGTTTTTTCCACACTAATACAAGTGCAAAAGTGGTTTCCTGCCCCAACACAAGTGCGAAAAGTGGTTTTTCAACACTAACACAAGTGCGAAAAGTGGTTTTTCAACACTATCACAAGTGCAAAATGTGTTTTTTCCACACTAATACAAGTGTAAAAGTGGTTTCCTGCACCAACACAAGTGCGAAAAGTGGTTTTTCAACACTAACACAAGTGCGAAAAGTGGTTTTTCAACACTATCACAAGTGCAAAAAGTGTTTTTTCCACACTAATACAAGTGCAAAAGTGGTTTCCTGCACCAACACAAGTGCGAAAAGTGGTTTTTCAACACTAACACAAGTGCGAAAAGTGGTTTTTCAACACTAACACAAGTGCGAAAAGTGGTTTTTCAACACTAACACAAGTGCGAAAGGTGTTTTTTCCACACTAATACAAGTGCAAAAGTGGTTTCCTGCACCAACACAAGTGCGAAAAGTGGTTTTTCAACACTAACACAAGTGCGAAAAGTGGTTTTTCAACACTAACACAAGTGCGAAAAGTGTTTTTTCCACACTAATACAAGTGCAAAAGTGGTTTCCTGCCCCAACACAAGTGCAAAAAGTGGTTTTTCAACACTAACACAAGTGCGAAAAGTGGTTTTTCAACACTATCACAAGTGCAAAATGTGTTTTTTCCACACTAATACAAGTGCAAAAGTGGTTTCCTGCACCAACACAAGTGCGAAAAGTGGTTTTTCAACACTAACACAAGTGCGAAAAGTGGTTTTTCAACACTATCACAAGTGCAAAAAGTGTTTTTTCCACACTAATACAAGTGCAAAAGTGGTTTCCTGCACCAACACAAGTGCGAAAAGTGGTTTTTCAACACTAACACAAGTGCGAAAAGTGGTTTTTCAACACTAACACAAGTGCGAAAAGTGGTTTTTCAACACTAACACAAGTGCGAAAAGTGGTTTTTCAACACTAACACAAGTGCGAAAGGTGTTTTTTCCACACTAATACAAGTGCAAAAGTGGTTTCCTGCACCAACACAAGTGCGAAAGTGGTTTTTCTACACTAACACAAGTGCGAAAAGTGGTTTTTCAACACTAACACAAGTGCGAAAAGTGGTTTTTCAACACTAACACAAGTGTGAAAAGTGTTTTTTCCACACTAATACAAGTGCAAAAGTGGTTTCCTGCCCCAACACAAGTGCGAAAAGTGGTTTTTCAACACTAACACAAGTGCGAAAAGTGGTTTTTCAACACTATCACAAGTGCAAAATGTGTTTTTTCCACACTAATACAAGTGCAAAAGTGGTTTCCTGCACCAACACAAGTGCGAAAAGTGGTTTTTCAACACTAACACAAGGGCGAAAAGTGGTTTTTCAACACTATCACAAGTGCAAAAAGTGTTTTTTCCACACTAATACAAGTGCAAAAGTGGTTTCCTGCACCAACACAAGTGCGAAAAGTGGTTTTTCAACACTAACACAAGTGCGAAAAGTGGTTTTTCAACACTAACACAAGTGCGAAAAGTGGTTTTTCAACACTAACACAAGTGCGAAAGGTGTTTTTTCCACACTAATACAAGTGAAAAAGTGGTTTCCTGCACCAACACAAGTGCGAAAAGTGGTTTTTCAACACTAACACAAGTGCGAAAGTGGTTTTTCAACACTATCACAAGTGCAAAAAGTGTTTTTTCCACAGTAATACAAGTGCAAAAGTGGTTTCCTGCACCAACACAAGTGCGAAAAGTGGTTTTTCAACACTAACACAAGTGCGAAAAGTGGTTTTTCAACACTATCACATGTGCAAAAAGTGTTTTTTCCACGCTAATACAAGTGCAAAAGTGGTTTCCTGCACCAACACAAGTGCGAAAAGTGGTTTTTCAACACTAACACAAGTGCGAAAAGTGGTTTTTCAACACTAACACAAGTGCGAAAAGTGGTTTTTCAACACTAACACAAGTGCGAAAAGTGGTTTTTCCACACTAATACAAGTGCAAAAGTGGTTTCCTGCACCAACACAAGTGCGAAAAGTGGTTTTTCAACACTAACACCAGTGCAAAAAGTGGTTTTTCAACACTAACACAAGTGCGAAAAGTGGTTTTTCAACACTAACACAAGTGCGAAAAGTGGTTTTTCAACACTATCTCAAGTGCAAAAAGTGTTTTTTCCACACTAATACAAGTGCAAAAGTGGTTTCCTGCACCAACACAAGTGCGAAAAGTGGTTTTTCAACACTAACACAAGTGCGAAAAGTGGTTTTTCAACACTAACACAGGTGCGAAAAGTGTTTTTTCCACACTAATACAAGTGCAAAAGTGGTTTCCTGCACCAACACAAGTGCGAAAAGTGGTTTTTCAACACTAACACAAGTGCGAAAAGTGGTTTTTCAACACTAACACAAGTGCGAAAAGTAGTTTTTCCACACTAATACAAGTGCAAAAGTGGCTTCCTGCACCAACACAAGTGCGAAAAGTGGTTTTTCAACACTAACACAAGTGCGAAAAGTGGTTTTTCAACACCAACACAAGTGCGAAAAGTGTTTTTTCCACACTAATACAAGTGCAAAAGTGGTTTCCTGCACCAACACAAGTGCGAAAAGTGGTTTTTCAACACTAACACAAGTGCGAAAAGTGGTTTTTCAACACTAACACAAGTGCGAAAAGTGGTTTTTCAACACTAACACAAGTGCGAAAAGTGGTTTTTCCACACAAATACAAGTGCAAAAGTGGTTTCCTGCACCAACAAAAGTGCGAAAAGTGGTTTTTCAACACTAACACAAGTGCGAAAAGTGGTTTTTCAACACTATCACAAGTGCAAAAAGTGTTTTTTCCACACTAATAGAAGTGCAAAAGTGGTTTCCTGCACCAACACAAGTGCGAAAAGTGGTTTTTCAACACTAACACAAGTGCGAAAAGTGGTTTTTCAACACTAACACAAGTGCGAAAGGTGTTTTTTCCACACTAATACAAGTGCAAAAGTGGTTTCCTGCACCAACACAAGTGTGAAAAGTGGTTTTTCAACACTAACACAAGTGCGAAAAGTGGTTTTTCAACACTAACACAAGTGCAAAAAGTGGTTTTTCAACACTAACACAAGTGCGAAAAGTGGTTTTTCAACACTATCACAAGTGCAAAAAGTGTTTTTTTCACACTAATACAAGTGCAAAAGTGGTTTCCTGCACCAACACAAGTGCGAAAAGTGGTTTTTCAACACTAACACAAGTGCGAAAAGTGGTTTTTCAACACTAACACAAGTGCGAAAAGTGGTTTTTCAACACTAACACAAGTGCGAAAAGTGTTTTTTTCACACTAATACAAGTGCAAAAGTGGTTTCCTGCACCAACACAAGTGCGAAAAGTGGTTTTTCAACACTAACACAAGTGCGAAAAGTGGTTTTTCAACACTAACACAAGTGTGAAAAGTGTTTTTTCCACACTAATACAAGTGCAAAAGTGGTTTCCTGCCCCAACACAAGTGCGAAAAGTGGTTTTTCAACACTAACACAAGTGCGAAAAGTGGTTTTTCAACACTATCACAAGTGCAAAATGTGTTTTTTCCACACTAATACAAGTGCAAAAGTGGTTTCCTGCACCAACACAAGTGCGAAAAGTGGTTTTTCAACACTAACACAAGTGCGAAAAGTGGTTTTTCAACACTATCACAAGTGCAAAAAGTGTTTTTTCCACACTAATACAAGTGCAAAAGTGGTTTCCTGCACCAACACAAGTGCGAAAAGTGGTTTTTCAACACTAACACAAGTGCGAAAAGTGGTTTTTCAACACTAACACAAGTGCGAAAAGTGGTTTTTCAACACTAACACAAGTGCGAAAGGTGTTTTTTTCCACACTAATACAAGTGAAAAAGTGGTTTCCTGCACCAACACAAGTGCGAAAAGTGGTTTTTCAACACTAACACAAGTGCGAAAGTGGTTTTTCAACACTATCACAAGTGCAAAAAGTGTTTTTTCCACACTAATACAAGTGCAAAAGTGGTTTCCTGCACCAACACAAGTGCGAAAAGTGGTTTTTCAACACTAACACAAGTGCGAAAAGTGGTTTTTCAACACTATCACAAGTGCAAAAAGTGTTTTTTCCACGCTAATACAAGTGCAAAAGTGGTTTCCTGCACCAACACAAGTGCGAAAAGTGGTTTTTCAACACTAACACAAGTGCGAAAAGTGGTTTTTCAACACTAACACAAGTGCGAAAAGTGGTTTTTCAACACTAACACAAGTGCGAAAAGTGGTTTTTCCACACTAATACAAGTGCAAAAGTGGTTTCCTGCACCAACACAAGTGCGAAAAGTGGTTTTTCAACACTAACACCAGTGCAAAAAGTGGTTTTTCAACACTAACACAAGTGCGAAAAGTGGTTTTTCAACACTAACACAAGTGTGAAAAGTGGTTTTTCAACACTATCGCAAGTGCAAAAAGTGTTTTTTCCACACTAATACAAGTGCAAAAGTGGTTTCCTGCACCAACACAAGTGCGAAAAGTGGTTTTTCAACACTAACACAAGTGCGAAAAGTGGTTTTTCAACACTAACACAGGTGCGAAAAGTGTTTTTTCCACACTAATACAAGTGCAAAAGTGGTTTCCTGCACCAACACAAGTGCGAAAAGTGGTTTTTCAACACTAACACAAGTGCAAAAAGTGGTTTTTCAACACTAACACAAGTGCGAAAAGTAGTTTTTCCACACTAATACAAGTGCAAAAGTGGCTTCCTGCACCAACACAAGTGCGAAAAGTGGTTTTTCAACACTAACACAAGTGCGAAAAGTGGTTTTTCAACACCAACACAAGTGCGAAAAGTGTTTTTTCCACACTAATACAAGTGCAAAAGTGGTTTCCTGCACCAACACAAGTGCGAAAAGTGGTTTTTCAACACTAACACAAGTGCGAAAAGTGGTTTTTCAACACTAAAACAAGTGCGAAAAGTGGTTTTTCAACACTAACACAAGTGCGAAAAGTGGTTTTTCCACACAAATACAAGTGCAAAAGTGGTTTCCTGCACCAACACAAGTGCGAAAAGTGGTTTTTCAACACTAACACAAGTGCGAAAAGTGGTTTTTCCACACTAATACAAGTGCAAAAGTGGTTTCCTGCACCAACACAAGTGCGAAAAGTGGTTTTTCAACACTAACACAAGTGCGAAAAGTGGTTTTTCAACACTAACACAAGTGCGAAAGGTGTTTTTTCCACACTAATACAAGTGCAAAAGTGGTTTCCTGCACCAACACAAGTGCGAAAAGTGGTTTTTCAACACTAACACAAGTGCGAAAAGTGGTTTTTCCACACAAATACAAGTGCAAAAGTGGTTTCCTGCACCAACACAAGTGCGAAAAGTGGTTTTTCAACACTAACACAAGTGCAAAAAGTGTTTTTTCCACACTAATACAAGTGCAAAAGTGGTTTCCTGCACCAACACAAGTGCGAAAAGTGGTTTTTCAACACTAACACAAGTGCGAAAAGTGGTTTTTCAACACTAACACAAGTGCGAAAGGTGTTTTTTCCACACTAATACAAGTGCAAAAGTGGTTTCCTGCACCAACACAAGTGCGAAAAGTGGTTTTTCAACACTAACACAAGTGCGAAAAGTGGTTTTTCAACACTAACACAAGTGCGAAAAGTGGTTTTTCAACACTAACACAAGTGCGAAAAGTGGTTTTTCAACACTATCACAAGTGCAAAAAGTGTTTTTTTCACACTAATACAAGTGCAAAAGTGGTTTCCTGCACCAACACAAGTGCGAAAAGTGGTTTTTCAACACTAACACAAGTGCGAAAAGTGGTTTTTCAACACTAACACAAGTGCGAAAAGTGGTTTTTCAACACTAACACAAGTGCGAAAAGTGGTTTTTCCACACTAATACAAGTGCAAAAGTGGTTTCCTGCACCAACACAAGTGCTAAAAGTGGTTTTTCAACACTATCACAAGTGCAAAAAGTGTTTTTTTCACACTAATACAAGTGCAAAAGTGGTTTCCTGCACCAACACAAGTGCGAAAAGTGGTTTTTCAACACTAACACAAGTGCGAAAAGTGGTTTTTCAACACTAACACAAGTGCGAAAAGTGGTTTTTCAACACTAACACAAGTGCGAAAAGTGGTTTTTCAACACTAACACCAGTGCGAAAAGTGGTTTTTCCACACTAATACAAGTGCAAAAGTGGTTTCCTGCACCAACACAAGTGCGAAAAGTGGTTTTTCAACACTAACACAAGTGCGAAAAGTGGTTTTTCAACACTAACACAAGTGCGAAAAGTGGTTTTTCAACACTAACACAAGTGCGCAAAGTGTTTTTGTCCACACTAATACAAGTGCAAAAGTGGTTTCCTGCACCAACACAAGTGCGAAAAGTGGTTTTTCAACACTAACAAAAGTGCGAAAAGTGGTTTTTCAACACTAACACAAGTGCGAAAAGTGGTTTTTCAACACTATCACAAGTGCAAAAATAGTTTTTTCCACACTAATACAAGTGCAAAAGTGGTTTCCTGCACCAACACAAGTGCGAAAGTGGTTTTTCTACACTAACACAAGTGCGAAAAGTGGTTTTTCAACACTAACACAAGTGCGAAAAGTGGTTTTTCAACACTAACACAAGTGTGAAAAGTGTTTTTTCCACACTAATACAAGTGCAAAAGTGGTTTCCTGCCCCAACACAAGTGCGAAAAGTGGTTTTTCAACACTAACACAAGTGCGAAAAGTGGTTTTTCAACACTATCACAAGTGCAAAATGTGTTTTTTCCACACTAATACAAGTGCAAAAGTGGTTTCCTGCACCAACACAAGTGCGAAAAGTGGTTTTTCAACACTAAGACAAGTGCGAAAAGTGGTTTTTCAACACTATCACAAGTGCAAAAAGTGTTTTTTCCACACTAATACAAGTGCAAAAGTGGTTTCCTGCACCAACACAAGTGCGAAAAGTGGTTTTTCAACACTAACACAAGTGCGAAAAGTGGTTTTTCAACACTAACACAAGTGCGAAAAGTGGTTTTTCAACACTAACACAAGTGCGAAAGGTGTTTTTTCCACACTAATACAAGTGAAAAAGTGGTTTCCTGCACCAACACAAGTGCGAAAAGTGGTTTTTCAACACTAACACAAGTGCGGAAAGTGGTTTTTCAACACTAACACAAGTGCGAAAGGTGTTTTTTCCACACTAATACAAGTGCAAAAGTGGTTTCCTGCACCAACACAAGTGCGAAAAGTGGTTTTTCAACACTAACACAAGTGCGAAAAGTGGTTTTTCAACACTAACACAAGTGCGAAAAGTGGTTTTTCAACACGAACACAAGTGCGAAAAGTGGTTTTTCAACACTAACACAAGTGCGAAAAGTGGTTTTTCCACACTAATACAAGTGCAAAAGTGGCTTCCTGCACCAACACAAGTGCGAAAAGTGGTTTTTCAACACTAACACAAGTGCGAAAAGTGGTTTTTCAACACCAACACAAGTGCGAAAAGTGTTTTTTCCACACTAATACAAGTGCAAAAGTGGTTTCCTGCACCAACACAAGTGCGAAAAGTGGTTTTTCAACACTAACACAAGTGCGAAAAGTGGTTTTTCCACACTAATACAAGTGCAAAAGTGGTTTCCTGCACCAATACAAGTGCGAAAAGTGGTTTTTCAACACTAACACAAGTGCGAAAAGTGGTTTTTCAACACCAACACAAGTGCGAAAAGTGTTTTTTCCACACTAATACAAGTGCAAAAGTGGTTTCCTGCACCAACACAAGTGCGAAAAGTGGTTTTTCAACACTAACACAAGTGCGAAAAGTGGTTTTTCCACACTAATACAAGTGCAAAAGTGGTTTCCTGCACCAATACAAGTGCGAAAAGTGGTTTTTCAACACTAACACAAGTGCGAAAAGTGGTTTTTCAACACTATCACAAGTGCAAAAAGTGTTTTTGTCCACACTAATACAAGTGCAAAAGTGGTTTCCTGCACCAACACAAGTGCGAAAAGTGGTTTTTCAACACTAACACAAGTGCGAAAAGTGGTTTTTCAACACTAACAAAAGTGCTAAAAGTGGTTTTTCAACACTAACACAAGTGCGCAAAGTGTTTTTGTCCACACTAATACAAGTGCAAAAGTGGTTTCCTGCACAAACACAAGTGCGAAAAGTGGTTTTTCAACACTAACAAAAGTGCGAAAAGTGGTTTTTCAACACTAACACAAGTGCGAAAAGTGGTTTTTCAACACTATCACAAGTGCAAAAATAGTTTTTTCCACACTAATACAAGTGCAAAAGTGGTTTCCTGCACCAACACAAGTGCGAAAGTGGTTTTTCTACACTAACACAAGTGCGAAAAGTGGTTTTTCAACTCTAACACAAGTGCGAAAAGTGGTTTTTCAACACTAACACAAGTGCGAAAAGTGTTTTTTCCACACTAATACAAGTGCAAAAGTGGTTTCCTGCCCCAACACAAGTGCGAAAAGTGGTTTTTCAACACTAACACAAGTGCGAAAAGTGGTTTTTCAACACTATCACAAGTGCAAAATGTGTTTTTTCCACACTAATACAAGTGCAAAAGTGGTTTCCTGCACCAACACAAGTGCGAAAAGTGGTTTTTCAACACTAACACAAGTGCGAAAAGTGGTTTTTCAACACTATCACAAGTGCAAAAAGTGTTTTTGTCCACACTAATACAAGTGCAAAAGTGGTTTCCTGCACCAACACAAGTGCGAAAAGTGGTTTTTCAACACTAACACAAGTGCAAAAAGTGTTTTTGTCCACACTAATACAAGTGCAAAAGTGGTTTCCTGCACCAACACAAGTGCGAAAAGTGGTTTTTCAACACTAACACAAGTGCGAAAAGTGGTTTTTCAACACTAACACAAGTGCGGAAAGTGGTTTTTCAACACTAACACAAGTGCGAAAGGTGTTTTTTCCACACTAATACAAGTGCAAAAGTGGTTTCCTGCACCAACACAAGTGCGAAAAGTGGTTTTTCAACACTAACACAAGTGCGAAAAGTGGTTTTTCAACACTAACACAAGTGCGAAAAGTGGTTTTTCAACACGAACACAAGTGCGAAAAGTGGTTTTTCAACACTAACACAAGTGCGAAAAGTGGTTTTTCCACACTAATACAAGTGCAAAAGTGGCTTCCTGCACCAACACAAGTGCGAAAAGTGGTTTTTCAACACTAACACAAGTGCGAAAAGTGGTTTTTCAACACCAACACAAGTGCGAAAAGTGTTTTTTCCACACTAATACAAGTGCAAAAGTGGTTTCCTGCACCAACACAAGTGCGAAAAGTGGTTTTTCAACACTAACACAAGTGCGAAAAGTGGTTTTTCCACACTAATACAAGTGCAAAAGTGGTTTCCTGCACCAATACAAGTGCGAAAAGTGGTTTTTCAACACTAACACAAGTGCGAAAAGTGGTTTTTCAACACCAACACAAGTGCGAAAAGTGTTTTTTCCACACTAATACAAGTGCAAAAGTGGTTTCCTGCACCAACACAAGTGCGAAAAGTGGTTTTTCAACACTAACACAAGTGCGAAAAGTGGTTTTTCCACACTAATACAAGTGCAAAAGTGGTTTCCTGCACCAATACAAGTGCGAAAAGTGGTTTTTCAACACTAACACAAGTGCGAAAAGTGGTTTTTCAACACTATCACAAGTGCAAAAAGTGTTTTTGTCCACACTAATACAAGTGCAAAAGTGGTTTCCTGCACCAACACAAGTGCGAAAAGTGGTTTTTCAACACTAACACAAGTGCGAAAAGTGGTTTTTCAACACTAACAAAAGTGCTAAAAGTGGTTTTTCAACACTAACACAAGTGCGCAAAGTGTTTTTGTCCACACTAATACAAGTGCAAAAGTGGTTTCCTGCACAAACACAAGTGCGAAAAGTGGTTTTTCAACACTAACAAAAGTGCGAAAAGTGGTTTTTCAACACTAACACAAGTGCGAAAAGTGGTTTTTCAACACTATCACAAGTGCAAAAATAGTTTTTTCCACACTAATACAAGTGCAAAAGTGGTTTCCTGCACCAACACAAGTGCGAAAGTGGTTTTTCTACACTAACACAAGTGCGAAAAGTGGTTTTTCAACTCTAACACAAGTGCGAAAAGTGGTTTTTCAACACTAACACAAGTGCGAAAAGTGTTTTTTCCACACTAATACAAGTGCAAAAGTGGTTTCCTGCCCCAACACAAGTGCGAAAAGTGGTTTTTCAACACTAACACAAGTGCGAAAAGTGGTTTTTCAACACTATCACAAGTGCAAAATGTGTTTTTTCCACACTAATACAAGTGCAAAAGTGGTTTCCTGCACCAACACAAGTGCGAAAAGTGGTTTTTCAACACTAACACAAGTGCGAAAAGTGGTTTTTCAACACTATCACAAGTGCAAAAAGTGTTTTTGTCCACACTAATACAAGTGCAAAAGTGGTTTCCTGCACCAACACAAGTGCGAAAAGTGGTTTTTCAACACTAACACAAGTGCAAAAAGTGTTTTTGTCCACACTAATACAAGTGCAAAAGTGGTTTCCTGCACCAACACAAGTGCGAAAAGTGGTTTTTCAACACTAACACAAGTGCGAAAAGTGGTTTTTCAACACTAACACAAGTGCGAAAAGTGGTTTTTCAACACTAACACAAGTGCGAAAAGTGGTTTTTCAACACTATCACAAGTGCAAAAATAGTTTTTTCCACACTAATACAAGTGCAAAAGTGGTTTCCTGCACCAACACAAGTGCGAAAAGTGGTTTTTCAACACGAACACAAGTGCGAAAAGTGGTTTTTCAACACTAACACAAGTGCGAAAAGTGGTTTTTCAACACTAACACAAGTGCGAAAAGTGGTTTTTCCACACTAATACAAGTGCAAAAGTGGTTTCCTGCACCAACACAAGTGTGAAAAGTGGTTTTTCAACACTAACACCAGTGCGAAAAGTGGTTTTTCAACACTAACACAAGTGCGAAAAGTGGTTTTTCAACACTAACACAAGTGCGAAAAGTGGTTTTTCAACACTATCGCAAGTGCAAAAAGTGTTTTTTCCACACTAATACAAGTGCAAAAGTGGTTTCCTGCACCAACACAAGTGCGAAAAGTGGTTTTTCAACACTAACACAAGTGCGAAAAGTGGTTTTTCAACACGTACACAGGTGCGAAAAGTGTTTTTTCCACACTAATACAAGTGCAAAACTGGTTTCCTGCACCAACACAAGTGCGAAAAGTGGTTTTTCAACACTAACACAAGTGCGAAAAGTGGTTTTTCAACACTAACACAAGTGCGAAAAGTAGTTTTTCCACACTAATACAAGTGCAAAAGTGGCTTCCTGCACCAACACAAGTGCGAAAAGTGGTTTTTCAACACTAACACAAGTGCGAAAAGTGGTTTTTCAACACCAACACAAGTGCGAAAAGTGTTTTTTCCACACTAATACAAGTGCAAAAGTGGTTTCCTGCACCAACACAAGTGCGAAAAGTGGTTTTTCAACACTAACACAAGTGCGAAAAGTGGTTTTTCAACATTAACACAAGTGCGAAAGTGGTTTTTCAACACTAACACAAGTGCGAAAAGTGGTTTTTCCACACAAATACAAGTGCAAAAGTGGTTTCCTGCACCAACACAAGTGCGAAAAGTGGTTTTTCAACACTAACACAAGTGCGAAAAGTGGTTTTTCAACACTATCACAAGTGCAAAAAGTGTTTTTTCCACACTAATACAAGTGCAAAAGTGGTTTCCTGCACCAACACAAGTGCGAAAAGTGGTTTTTCAACACTAACACAAGTGCGGAAAGTGGTTTTTCAACACTAACACAAGTGCGAAAGGTGTTTTTTCCACACTAATACAAGTGCAAAAGTGGTTTCCTGCACCAACACAAGTGCGAAAAGTGGTTTTTCAACACTAACATAAGTGCGAAAAGTGGTTTTTCAACACTAACACAAGTGCGAAAAGTGGTTTTTCAACACGAACACAAGTGCGAAAAGTGGTTTTTCAACACTAACACAAGTGCGAAAAGTGGTTTTTCCACACGAATACAAGTGCAAAAGTGGCTTCCTGCACCAACACAAGTGCGAAAAGTGGTTTTTCAATACTAACACAAGTGCGAAAAGTGGTTTTTCAACACCAACACAAGTGCGAAAAGTGTTTTTTCCACACTAATACAAGTGCAAAAGTGGTTTCCTGCACCAACACAAGTGCGAAAAGTGGTTTTTCAACACTAACACAAGTGCGAAAAGTGGTTTTTCAACACTAACACAAGTGCGAAAAGTGGTTTTTCAACACTAACACAAGTGCGAAAAGTGGTTTTTCCACACAAATACAAGTGCAAAAGTGGTTTCCTGCACCAACACAAGTGCGAAAAGTGGTTTTTCAACACTAACACAAGTGCGAAAAGTGGTTTTTCAACACTATCACAAGTGCAAAAAGTGTTTTTTCCACACTAATACAAGTGCAAAAGTGGTTTCCTGCACCAACACAAGTGCAAAAAGTGGTTTTTCAACACTAACACAAGTGCGGAAAGTGGTTTTTCAACACTAACACAAGTGCGAAAGGTGTTTTTTCCACACTAATACAAGTGCAAAAGTGGTTTCCTGCACCAACACAAGTGCGAAAAGTGGTTTTTCAACACTAACACAAGTGCGAAAAGTGTTTTTTCAACACTAACACAAGTGCGAAAAGTGGTTTTTCAACACTAACACAAGTGCGAAAAGTGGTTTTTCCACACTAATACAAGTGCAAAAGTGGTTTCCTGCACCAATACAAGTGCGAAAAGTGTTTTTTCAACACTAACACAAGTGCGAAAAGTGGTTTTTCAACACTAACACAAGTGCGAAAAGTGGTTTTTCCACACTAATACAAGTGCAAAAGTGGTTTCCTGCACCAATACAAGTGCGAAAAGTGGTTTTTCAACACTATCACAAGTGCAAAAAGTGTTTTTGTCCACACTAATACAAGTGCAAAAGTGGTTTCCTGCACCAACACAAGTGCGAAAAGTGGTTTTTCAACACTAACACAAGTGCGAAAAGTGGTTTTTCAACACTAACACAAGTGCGAAAAGTGGTTTTTCAACACTATCACAAGTGCAAAAATAGTTTTTTCCACACTAATACAAGTGCAAAAGTGGTTTCCTGCACCAACACAAGTGCGAAAAGTGGTTTTTCAACACTAACACAAGTGCGAAAAGTGGTTTTTCAACACTAACACAAGTGCTAAAAGTGGTTTTTCAACACTATCACAAGTGCAAAAAGTGTTTTTTTCACACTAATACAAGTGCAAAAGTGGTTTCCTGCACCAACACAAGTGCGAAAAGTGGTTTTTCAACACTAACACAAGTGCGAAAAGTGGTTTTTCAACACTAACACAAGTGCGAAAAGTGGTTTTTCAACACTAACACAAGTGCGAAAAGTGGTTTTTCCACACTAATACAAGTGCAAAAGTGGTTTCCTGCACCAACACAAGTGCTAAAAGTGGTTTTTCAACACTATCACAAGTGCAAAAAGTGTTTTTTTCACACTAATACAAGTGCAAAAGTGGTTTCCTGCACCAACACAAGTGCGAAAAGTGGTTTTTCAACACTAACACAAGTGCGAAAAGTGGTTTTTCAACACTAACACAAGTGCGAAAAGTGGTTTTTCAACACTAACACAAGTGCGAAAAGTGGTTTTTCAACACTAACACCAGTGCGAAAAGTGGTTTTTCCACACTAATACAAGTGCAAAAGTGGTTTCCTGCACCAACACAAGTGCGAAAAGTGGTTTTTCAACACTAACACAAGTGCGAAAAGTGGTTTTTCAACACTAACACAAGTGCGAAAAGTGGTTTTTCAACACTAACACAAGTGCGCAAAGTGTTTTTGTCCACACTAATACAAGTGCAAAAGTGGTTTCCTGCACCAACACAAGTGCGAAAAGTGGTTTTTCAACACTAACAAAAGTGCGAAAAGTGGTTTTTCAACACTAACACAAGTGCGAAAAGTGGTTTTTCAACACTATCACAAGTGCAAAAATAGTTTTTTCCACACTAATACAAGTGCAAAAGTGGTTTCCTGCACCAACACAAGTGCGAAAGTGGTTTTTCTACACTAACACAAGTGCGAAAAGTGGTTTTTCAACACTAACACAAGTGCGAAAAGTGGTTTTTCAACACTAACACAAGTGTGAAAAGTGTTTTTTCCACACTAATACAAGTGCAAAAGTGGTTTCCTGCCCCAACACAAGTGCGAAAAGTGGTTTTTCAACACTAACACAAGTGCGAAAAGTGGTTTTTCAACACTATCACAAGTGCAAAATGTGTTTTTTCCACACTAATACAAGTGCAAAAGTGGTTTCCTGCACCAACACAAGTGCGAAAAGTGGTTTTTCAACACTAACACAAGTGCGAAAAGTGGTTTTTCAACACTATCACAAGTGCAAAAAGTGTTTTTTCCACACTAATACAAGTGCAAAAGTGGTTTCCTGCACCAACACAAGTGCGAAAAGTGGTTTTTCAACACTAACACAAGTGCGAAAAGTGGTTTTTCAACACTAACACAAGTGCGAAAAGTGGTTTTTCAACACTAACACAAGTGCGAAAGGTGTTTTTTCCACACTAATACAAGTGAAAAAGTGGTTTCCTGCACCAACACAAGTGCGAAAAGTGGTTTTTCAACACTAACACAAGTGTGAAAAGTGGTTTTTCAACACCAACACAAGTGCGAAAAGTGTTTTTTCCACACTAATACAAGTGCAAAAGTGGTTTCCTGCACCAACACAAGTGCGAAAAGTGGTTTTTCAACACTAACACAAGTGCGAAAAGTGGTTTTTCAACACTAACACAAGTGCGAAAAGTGGTTTTTCAACACTAACACAAGTGCGAAAAGTGGTTTTTCCACACAAATACAAGTGCGAAAGTGGTTTCCTGCACCAACACAAGTGCGAAAAGTGGTTTTTCAACACTAACACAAGTGCGAAAAGTGGTTTTTCAACACTATCACAAGTGCAAAAAGTGTTTTTTCCACACTAATACAAGTGCAAAAGTGGTTTCCTGCACCAACACAAGTGCGAAAAGTGGTTTTTCAACACTAACACAAGTGCGAAAAGTGGTTTTTCAACACTAACACAAGTGCGAAAGGTGTTTTTTCCACACTAATACAAGTGCAAAAGTGGTTTCCTGCACCAACACAAGTGCGAAAAGTGGTTTTTCAACACTAACACAAGTGCAAAAGTGGTTTCCTGCACCAACACAAGTGCGAAAAGTGGTTTTTCAACACTAACACAAGTGCGAAAAGTGGTTTTTCAACACTAACACAGGTGCGAAAAGTGTTTTTTCCACACTAATACAAGTGCAAAAGTGGTTTCCTGCACCAACACAAGTGCGAAAAGTGGTTTTTCAACACTAACACAAGTGCGAAAAGTGGTTTTTCAACACTAACACAAGTGCGAAAAGTAGTTTTTCCACACTAATACAAGTGCAAAAGTGGCTTCCTGCACCAACACAAGTGCGAAAAGTGGTTTTTCACCACTAACACAAGTGCGAAAAGTGGTTTTTCAACACCAACACAAGTGCGAAAAGTGTTTTTTCCACACTAATACAAGTGCAAAAGTGGTTTCCTGCACCAACACAAGTGCGAAAAGTGGTTTTTCAACACTAACACAAGTGCGAAAAGTGGTTTTTCAACACTAACACAAGTGCGAAAAGTGGTTTTTCAACATTAACACAAGTGCGAAAAGTGGTTTTTCCACACAAATACAAGTGCAAAAGTGGTTTCCTGCACCAACACAAGTGCGAAAAGTGGTTTTTCAACACTAACACAAGTGCGAAAAGTGGTTTTTCAACACTATCACAAGTGCAAAAAGTGTTTTTTCCACACTAATACAAGTGCAAAAGTGGTTTCCTGCACCAACACAAGTGCGAAAAGTGGTTTTTCAACACTAACACAAGTGCGAAAAGTGGTTTTTCAACACTAACACAAGTGCGAAAGGTGTTTTTTCCACACTAATACAAGTGCAAAAGTGGTTTCCTGCACCAACACAAGTGCGAAAAGTGGTTTTTCAACACTAACACAAGTGCGAAAAGTGGTTTTTCAACACTAACACAAGTGCGAAAAGTGGTTTTTCAACACTATCACAAGTGCAAAAAGTGTTTTTGTCCACACTAATACAAGTGCAAAAGTGGTTTCCTGCACCAACACAAGTGTGAAAAGTGGTTTTTCAACACTAACACCAGTGCGAAAAGTGGTTTTTCAACACTAACACAAGTGCGAAAAGTGGTTTTTCAACACTAACACAAGTGCGAAAAGTGGTTTTTCAACACTATCGCAAGTGCAAAAAGTGTTTTTTCCACACTAATACAAGTGCAAAAGTGGTTTCCTGCACCAACACAAGTGCGAAAAGTGGTTTTTCAACACTAACACAAGTGCGAAAAGTGGTTTTTCAACACTAACACAGGTGCGAAAAGTGTTTTTTCCACACTAATACAAGTGCAAAACTGGTTTCCTGCACCAACACAAGTGCGAAAAGTGGTTTTTCAACACTAACACAAGTGCGAAAAGTGGTTTTTCAACACTAACACAAGTGCGAAAAGTAGTTTTTCCACACTAATACAAGTGCAAAAGTGGCTTCCTGCACCAACACAAGTGCGAAAAGTGGTTTTTCAACACTAACACAAGTGCGAAAAGTGGTTTTTCAAC
The DNA here is from genome assembly GCF_964187855.1 of Myxine glutinosa. Taxonomy (NCBI): domain Eukaryota; kingdom Metazoa; phylum Chordata; class Myxini; order Myxiniformes; family Myxinidae; genus Myxine; species Myxine glutinosa. The sequence goes on along the minus strand of NW_027618453.1, from coordinate 5,290 downwards.
ACCAACACAAGTGCGAAAAGTGTTTTTTCCACACTAATACAAGTGCAAAAGTGGTTTCCTGCACCAACACAAGTGCGAAAAGTGGTTTTTCAACACTAACACAAGTGCGAAAAGTGGTTTTTCAACATTAACACAAGTGCGAAAAGTGGTTTTTCAACACTAACACAAGTGCGAAAAGTGGTTTTTCCACACAAATACAAGTGCAAAAGTGGTTTCCTGCACCAACACAAGTGCGAAAAGTGGTTTTTCAACACTAACACAAGTGCGAAAAGTGGTTTTTCAACACTATCACAAGTGCAAAAAGTGTTTTTTCCACACTAATACAAGTGCAAAAGTGGTTTCCTGCACCAACACAAGTGCGAAAAGTGGTTTTTCAACACTAACACAAGTGCGGAAAGTGGTTTTTCAACACTAACACAAGTGCGAAAGGTGTTTTTTCCACACTAATACAAGTGCAAAAGTGGTTTCCTGCACCAACACAAGTGCGAAAAGTGGTTTTTCAACACTAACATAAGTGCGAAAAGTGGTTTTTCAACACTAACACAAGTGCGAAAAGTGGTTTTTCAACACGAACACAAGTGCGAAAAGTGGTTTTTCAACACTAACACAAGTGCGAAAAGTGGTTTTTCCACACGAATACAAGTGCAAAAGTGGCTTCCTGCACCAACACAAGTGCGAAAAGTGGTTTTTCAATACTAACACAAGTGCGAAAAGTGGTTTTTCAACACCAACACAAGTGCGAAAAGTGTTTTTTCCACACTAATACAAGTGCAAAAGTGGTTTCCTGCACCAACACAAGTGCGAAAAGTGGTTTTTCAACACTAACACAAGTGCGAAAAGTGGTTTTTCAACACTAACACAAGTGCGAAAAGTGGTTTTTCAACACTAACACAAGTGCGAAAAGTGGTTTTTCCACACAAATACAAGTGCAAAAGTGGTTTCCTGCACCAACACAAGTGCGAAAAGTGGTTTTTCAACACTAACACAAGTGCGAAAAGTGGTTTTTCAACACTATCACAAGTGCAAAAAGTGTTTTTTCCACACTAATACAAGTGCAAAAGTGGTTTCCTGCACCAACACAAGTGCAAAAAGTGGTTTTTCAACACTAACACAAGTGCGGAAAGTGGTTTTTCAACACTAACACAAGTGCGAAAGGTGTTTTTTCCACACTAATACAAGTGCAAAAGTGGTTTCCTGCACCAACACAAGTGCGAAAAGTGGTTTTTCAACACTAACACAAGTGCGAAAAGTGTTTTTTCAACACTAACACAAGTGCGAAAAGTGGTTTTTCAACACTAACACAAGTGCGAAAAGTGGTTTTTCCACACTAATACAAGTGCAAAAGTGGTTTCCTGCACCAATACAAGTGCGAAAAGTGTTTTTTCAACACTAACACAAGTGCGAAAAGTGGTTTTTCAACACTAACACAAGTGCGAAAAGTGGTTTTTCCACACTAATACAAGTGCAAAAGTGGTTTCCTGCACCAATACAAGTGCGAAAAGTGGTTTTTCAACACTATCACAAGTGCAAAAAGTGTTTTTGTCCACACTAATACAAGTGCAAAAGTGGTTTCCTGCACCAACACAAGTGCGAAAAGTGGTTTTTCAACACTAACACAAGTGCGAAAAGTGGTTTTTCAACACTAACACAAGTGCGAAAAGTGGTTTTTCAACACTATCACAAGTGCAAAAATAGTTTTTTCCACACTAATACAAGTGCAAAAGTGGTTTCCTGCACCAACACAAGTGCGAAAAGTGGTTTTTCAACACTAACACAAGTGCGAAAAGTGGTTTTTCAACACTAACACAAGTGCTAAAAGTGGTTTTTCAACACTATCACAAGTGCAAAAAGTGTTTTTTTCACACTAATACAAGTGCAAAAGTGGTTTCCTGCACCAACACAAGTGCGAAAAGTGGTTTTTCAACACTAACACAAGTGCGAAAAGTGGTTTTTCAACACTAACACAAGTGCGAAAAGTGGTTTTTCAACACTAACACAAGTGCGAAAAGTGGTTTTTCCACACTAATACAAGTGCAAAAGTGGTTTCCTGCACCAACACAAGTGCTAAAAGTGGTTTTTCAACACTATCACAAGTGCAAAAAGTGTTTTTTTCACACTAATACAAGTGCAAAAGTGGTTTCCTGCACCAACACAAGTGCGAAAAGTGGTTTTTCAACACTAACACAAGTGCGAAAAGTGGTTTTTCAACACTAACACAAGTGCGAAAAGTGGTTTTTCAACACTAACACAAGTGCGAAAAGTGGTTTTTCAACACTAACACCAGTGCGAAAAGTGGTTTTTCCACACTAATACAAGTGCAAAAGTGGTTTCCTGCACCAACACAAGTGCGAAAAGTGGTTTTTCAACACTAACACAAGTGCGAAAAGTGGTTTTTCAACACTAACACAAGTGCGAAAAGTGGTTTTTCAACACTAACACAAGTGCGCAAAGTGTTTTTGTCCACACTAATACAAGTGCAAAAGTGGTTTCCTGCACCAACACAAGTGCGAAAAGTGGTTTTTCAACACTAACAAAAGTGCGAAAAGTGGTTTTTCAACACTAACACAAGTGCGAAAAGTGGTTTTTCAACACTATCACAAGTGCAAAAATAGTTTTTTCCACACTAATACAAGTGCAAAAGTGGTTTCCTGCACCAACACAAGTGCGAAAGTGGTTTTTCTACACTAACACAAGTGCGAAAAGTGGTTTTTCAACACTAACACAAGTGCGAAAAGTGGTTTTTCAACACTAACACAAGTGTGAAAAGTGTTTTTTCCACACTAATACAAGTGCAAAAGTGGTTTCCTGCCCCAACACAAGTGCGAAAAGTGGTTTTTCAACACTAACACAAGTGCGAAAAGTGGTTTTTCAACACTATCACAAGTGCAAAATGTGTTTTTTCCACACTAATACAAGTGCAAAAGTGGTTTCCTGCACCAACACAAGTGCGAAAAGTGGTTTTTCAACACTAACACAAGTGCGAAAAGTGGTTTTTCAACACTATCACAAGTGCAAAAAGTGTTTTTTCCACACTAATACAAGTGCAAAAGTGGTTTCCTGCACCAACACAAGTGCGAAAAAGTGGTTTTTCAACACTAACACAAGTGCGAAAAGTGGTTTTTCAACACTAACACAAGTGCGAAAAGTGGTTTTTCAACACTAACACAAGTGCGAAAGGTGTTTTTTCCACACTAATACAAGTGAAAAAGTGGTTTCCTGCACCAACACAAGTGCGAAAAGTGGTTTTTCAACACTAACACAAGTGTGAAAAGTGGTTTTTCAACACCAACACAAGTGCGAAAAGTGTTTTTTCCACACTAATACAAGTGCAAAAGTGGTTTCCTGCACCAACACAAGTGCGAAAAGTGGTTTTTCAACACTAACACAAGTGCGAAAAGTGGTTTTTCAACACTAACACAAGTGCGAAAAGTGGTTTTTCAACACTAACACAAGTGCGAAAAGTGGTTTTTCCACACAAATACAAGTGCGAAAGTGGTTTCCTGCACCAACACAAGTGCGAAAAGTGGTTTTTCAACACTAACACAAGTGCGAAAAGTGGTTTTTCAACACTATCACAAGTGCAAAAAGTGTTTTTTCCACACTAATACAAGTGCAAAAGTGGTTTCCTGCACCAACACAAGTGCGAAAGTGGTTTTTCTACACTAACACAAGTGCGAAAAGTGGTTTTTCAACACTAACACAAGTGCGAAAAGTGGTTTTTCAACACTAACACAAGTGCGAAAAGTGTTTTTTCCACACTAATACAAGTGCAAAAGTGGTTTCCTGCCCCAACACAAGTGCGAAAAGTGGTTTTTCAACACTAACACAAGTGCGAAAAGTGGTTTTTCAACACTATCACAAGTGCAAAATGTGTTTTTTCCACACTAATACAAGTGCAAAAGTGGTTTCCTGCACCAACACAAGTGCGAAAAGTGGTTTTTCAACACTAACACAAGTGCGAAAAGTGGTTTTTCAACACTATCACAAGTGCAAAAAGTGTTTTTTTCCACACTAATACAAGTGCAAAAGTGGTTTCCTGCACCAACACAAGTGCGAAAAGTGGTTTTTCAACACTAACACAAGTGCGAAAAGTGGTTTTTCAACACTAACACAAGTGCGAAAAGTGGTTTTTCAACACTAACACAAGTGCGAAAGGTGTTTTTTCCACACTAATACAAGTGCAAAAGTGGTTTCCTGCACCAACACAAGTGCGAAAAGTGGTTTTTCAACACTAACACAAGTGCGAAAAGTGGTTTTTCAACACTATCACAAGTGCAAAAAGTGTTTTTTCCACACTAATACAAGTGCAAAAGTGGTTTCCTGCACCAACACAAGTGCGAAAAGTGGTTTTTCAACACTAACACAAGTGCGAAAAGTGGTTTTTCAACACTATCACAAGTGCAAAAAGTGTTTTTTCCACACTAATACAAGTGCAAAAGTGGTTTCCTGCACCAACACAAGTGCGAAAAGTGGTTTTTCAACACTAACACAAGTGCGAAAAGTGGTTTTTCAACACTAACACAAGTGCGAAAAGTGGTTTTTCAACACTAACACAAGTGCGAAAAGTGGTTTTTCAACACTAACACAAGTGCGAAAGGTGTTTTTTCCACACTAATACAAGTGCAAAAGTGGTTTCCTGCACCAACACAAGTGCGAAAGTGGTTTTTCTACACTAACACAAGTGCGAAAAGTGGTTTTTCAACACTAACACAAGTGCGAAAAGTGGTTTTTCAACACTAACACAAGTGTGAAAAGTGTTTTTTCCACACTAATACAAGTGCAAAAGTGGTTTCCTGCCCCAACACAAGTGCGAAAAGTGGTTTTTCAACACTAACACAAGTGCGAAAAGTGGTTTTTCAACACTATCACAAGTGCAAAATGTGTTTTTTCCACACTAATACAAGTGCAAAAGTGGTTTCCTGCACCAACACAAGTGCGAAAAGTGGTTTTTCAACACTAACACAAGGGCGAAAAGTGGTTTTTCAACACTATCACAAGTGCAAAAAGTGTTTTTTCCACACTAATACAAGTGCAAAAGTGGTTTCCTGCACCAACACAAGTGCGAAAAGTGGTTTTTCAACACTAACACAAGTGCGAAAAGTGGTTTTTCAACACTAACACAAGTGCGAAAAGTGGTTTTTCAACACTAACACAAGTGCGAAAGGTGTTTTTTCCACACTAATACAAGTGAAAAAGTGGTTTCCTGCACCAACACAAGTGCGAAAAGTGGTTTTTCAACACTAACACAAGTGCGAAAGTGGTTTTTCAACACTATCACAAGTGCAAAAAG
>NW_027618452.1:0-72401 GCF_964187855.1 Myxine glutinosa | reverse complement strand
CACTAATACAAGTGCAAAAAGTGTTTTTTCCACACTAATACAAGTGCAAAAGTGGTTTCCTGCACCAACACAAGTGCGAAAAGTGGTTTTTCAACACTAACACAAGTGCGAAAAGTGGTTTTTCAACACTAACACAAGTGCGAAAAGTGTTTTTTCCACACTAATACAAGTGCAAAAGTGGTTTCCTGCACCGACACAAGTGCGAAAAGTGGTTTTTCAACACTAACACAAGTGCGAAAAGTGGTTTTTCCACACTAACAAAAGTGCGAAAAGTGGTTTTTCAACACTATCACAAGTGTAAAAAGTGTTTTTTCCACACTAATAAAAGTGCAAAAGTGGTTTCCTGCACCAACACAAGTGCGAAAAGTGGTTTTTCAACACTAACACAAGTGCAAAAAGTGGTTTTTCAACACTAACAAAAGTGCAAAAAGTGTTTTTTCCACACTATCACAAGTGTAAAAAGTGTTTTTTCCACACTAATACAAGTGCAAAAGTGGTTTCCTGCACCAACACAAGTGTGAAAAGTGGTTTTTCAACACTAACACAAGTGCGAAAAGTGGTTTTTCAACACTAACACAAGTGCGAAAAGTGTTTTTTCCACACTAATACAAATGCAAAAAGTGTTTTTTCCACACTAATACAAGTGCAAAAGTGGTTTCCTGCACCAACACAAGTGCGAAAAGTGGTTTTTCAACACTAACACAAGTGCGAAAAGTGGTTTTTCAACACTAACACAAGTGCGAAAAGTGTTTTTTCCACACTAATACAAGTGCAAAAGTGGTTTCCTGCACCAACACAAGTGCGAAAAGTGGTTTTTCAACACTAACACAAGTGCGAAAAGTGGTTTTTCCACACTAATACAAGTGCAAAAGTGGTTTCCTGCACCAACACAAGTGCGAAAAGTGGTTTTTCCACACTAATACAAGTGCAAAAGTGGTTTCCTGCACCAACACAAGTGCGAAAAGTGGTTTTTCAACACTAACACAAGTGCAAAAAGTGGTTTTTCCACACTAATACAAGTGCAAAAGTGGTTTCCTGCACCAACACAAGTGCGAAAAGTGGTTTTTCAACACTAACACAAGTGCGAAAAGTGGTTTTTCAACACTATCACAAGTGCAAAAAGTGTTTTTTCCACACTAATACAAGTGCAAAAGTGGTTTCCTGCACCAACACAAGTGCGAAAGTGGTTTTTAAACACTAACACAAGTGCGAAAAGTGGTTTTTCAACACTATCACAAGTGCAAAAAGTGTTTTTTCCACACTATTACAAGTGCAAAAGTGGTTTCCTGCACCAACACAAGTGCAAAAAGTGTTTTTTCCACACTAATACAAGTGCAAAAGTGGTTTCCTGCACCAACACAAGTGCGAAAAGTGGTTTTTCAACACTAACACAAGTGCGAAAAGTGGTTTTTCAACACTAACACAAGTGCGAAAAGTGTTTTTTCCACACTAATACAAGTGCAAAAGTGGTTTCCTGCACCAACACAAGTGCGAAAAGTGGTTTTTCAACACTAACACAAGTGCGAAAAGTGGTTTTTCCACACTAATACAAGTGCAAAAGTGGTTTCCTGCACCAACACAAGTGCGAAAAGTGGTTTTTCCACACTAATACAAGTGCAAAAGTGGTTTCCTGCACAAACACAAGTGCGAAAAGTGGTTTTTCAACACTAACACAAGTGTGAAAAGTGGTTTTTCAACACTATCACAAGTGCAAAAAGTGTTTTTTCCACACCAATACAAGTGCAAAATGGTTTCCTGCACCAACACAAGTGCGAAAAGTGGTTTTTCAACACTAACACAGGTGCGAAAAGTGGTTTTTCAACACTAACACAAGTGCGAAAAGTGTTTTTTCCACACTAATACAAGTGCAAAAGTGGTTTCCTGCACCAACACAAGTGCGAAAAGTGGTTTTTCAACACTAACACAAGTGCGAAAAGTGGTTTTTCCACACTAATACAAGTGCAAAAGTGGTTTCCTGCACCAACACAAGTGCGAAAAGTGGTTTTTCAACACTAACACAAGTGCGAAAAGTGGTTTTTCAACACTAACACAAGTGCGAAAAGTGGTTTTTCAACACTATCACAAGTGTAAAAAGTGTTTTTTCCACACTAATACAAGTGCAAAAGTGGTTTCCTGCACCAACACAAGTGCGAAAAGTGGTTTTTCAACACTAACACAAGTGCGAAAAGTGGTTTTTCAACACTAACACAAGTGCGAAAAGTGGTTTTTCAACACTATCACAAGTGTAAAAAGTGTTTTTTCCACACTAATACAAGTGCAAAAGTGGTTTCCTGCACCAACACAAGTGCGAAAAGTGGTTTTTCAACACTAACACAAGTGCGAAAAGTGTTTTTTCCACACTAATACAAGTGCAAAAGTGGTTTCCTGCACCAACACAAGTGCGAAAAGTGGTTTTTCAACACTAACACAAGTGCGAAAAGTGGTTTTTCAACACTAACACAAGTGCGAAAAGTGTTTTTTCCACACTAATACAAGTGCAAAAGTGGTTTCCTGCACCAACACAAGTGCGAAAAGTGGTTTTTCAACACTAACACAAGTGCGAAAAGTGGTTTTTCCACACTAACAAAAGTGCAAAAAGTGTTTTTTCCACACTAATACAAGTGCAAAAGTGGTTTCCTGCACCAACACAAGTGCGAAAGTGGTTTTTAAACACTAACACAAGTGCGAAAAGTGGTTTTTCAACACTATCACAAGTGCAAAAAGTGTTTTTTCCACACTATTACAAGTGCAAAAGTGGTTTCCTGCACCAACACAAGTGCAAAAAGTGTTTTTTCCACACTAATACAAGTGCAAAAGTGGTTTCCTGCACCAACACAAGTGCGAAAAGTGGTTTTTCAACACTAACACAAGTGCGAAAAGTGGTTTTTCAACACTAACACAAGTGCGAAAAGTGTTTTTTTCCACACTAATACAAGTGCAAAAGTGGTTTCCTGCACCAACACAAGTGCGAAAAGTGGTTTTTCAACACTAACACAAGTGCGAAAAGTGGTTTTTCCACACTAATACAAGTGCAAAAGTGGTTTCCTGCACCAACACAAGTGCGAAAAGTGCTTTTTCCACACTAATACAAGTGCAAAAGTGGTTTCCTGCACAAACACAAGTGCGAAAAGTGGTTTTTCAACACTAACACAAGTGTGAAAAGTGGTTTTTCAACACTATCACAAGTGCAAAAAGTGTTTTTTCCACACCAATACAAGTGCAAAATGGTTTCCTGCACCAACACAAGTGCGAAAAGTGGTTTTTCAACACTAACACAAGTGCGAAAAGTGGTTTTTCAACACTAACACAAGTGCGAAAAGTGTTTTTTCCACACTAATACAAGTGCAAAAGTGGTTTCCTGCACCAACACAAGTGCGAAAAGTGGTTTTTCAACACTAACACAAGTGCGAAAAGTGGTTTTTCCACACTAATACAAGTGCAAAAGTGGTTTCCTGCACCAACACAAGTGCGAAAAGTGGTTTTTCAACACTAACACAAGTGCGAAAAGTGGTTTTTCAACACTAACACAAGTGCGAAAAGTGGTTTTTCAACACTATCACAAGTGTAAAAAGTGTTTTTTCCACACTAATACAAGTGCAAAAGTGGTTTCCTGCACCAACACAAGTGCGAAAAGTGGTTTTTCAACACTAACACAAGTGCGAAAAGTGGTTTTTCAACACTAACACAAGTGCGAAAAGTGGTTTTTCAACACTATCACAAGTGTAAAAAGTGTTTTTTCCACACTAATACAAGTGCAAAAGTGGTTTCCTGCACCAACACAAGTGCGAAAAGTGGTTTTTCAACACTAACACAAGTGCGAAAAGTGTTTTTTCCACACTAATACAAGTGCAAAAAGTGTTTTTTCCACACTAATACAAGTGCAAAAGTGGTTTCCTGCACCAACACAAGTGCGAAAAGTGGTTTTTCAACACTAACACAAGTGCGAAAAGTGGTTTTTCAACACTAACACAAGTGCGAAAAGTGTTTTTTCCACACTAATACAAGTGCAAAAGTGGTTTCCTGCACCAACACAAGTGCGAAAAGTGGTTTTTCAACACTAACACAAGTGCGAAAAGTGGTTTTTCCACACTAACAAAAGTGCGAAAAGTGGTTTTTCAACACTATCACAAGTGCAAAAAGTGTTTTTTCCACACTAATACAAGTGCAAAAGTGGTTTCCTGCACCAACACAAGTGCGAAAAGTGGTTTTTCAACACTAACACAAGTGCAAAAAGTGGTTTTTCAACACTAACAAAAGTGCAAAAAGTGTTTTTTCCACACTATCACAAGTGTAAAAAGTGTTTTTTCCACACTAATACAAGTGCAAAAGTGGTTTCCTGCACCAACACAAGTGTGAAAAGTGGTTTTTCAACACTAACACAAGTGCGAAAAGTGGTTTTTCAACACTAACACAAGTGCGAAAAGTGTTTTTTCCACACTAATACAAGTGCAAAAGTGGTTTCCTGCACCAACACAAGTGCGAAAAGTGGTTTTTCAACACTAACACAAGTGTGAAAAGTGGTTTTTCCACACTAATACAAGTGCAAAAGTGGTTTCCTGCACCAACACAAGTGCGAAAAGTGGTTTTTCAACACTAACACAAGTGCGAAAAGTGGTTTTTCAACACTAACACAAGTGCGAAAAGTGGTTTTTCAACACTATCACAAGTGTAAAAAGTGTTTTTTCCACACTTATACAAGTGCAAAAGTGGTTTCCTGCACCAACACAAGTGCGAAAAGTGGTTTTTCAACACTAACAAAAGTGCAAAAAGTGTTTTTTCCACACTATCACAAGTGCAAAAAGTGTTTTTTCCACACTAATACAAGTGCAAAAGTGGTTTCCTGCACCAACACAAGTGTGAAAAGTGGTTTTTCAACACTAACACAAGTGCGAAAAGTGGTTTTTCAACACTAACACAAGTGCGAAAAGTGTTTTTTCCACACTAATACAAGTGCAAAAAGTGTTTTTTCCACACTAATACAAGTGCAAAAGTGGTTTCCTGCACCAACACAAGTGCGAAAAGTGGTTTTTCAACACTAACACAAGTGCGAAAAGTGGTTTTTCAACACTAACACAAGTGCGAAAAGTGTTTTTTCCACACTAATACAAGTGCAAAAGTGGTTTCCTGCACCAACACAAGTGCGAAAAGTGGTTTTTCAACACTAACACAAGTGTGAAAAGTGGTTTTTCCACACTAATACAAGTGCAAAAGTGGTTTCCTGCACCAACACAAGTGCGAAAAGTGGTTTTTCAACACTAACACAAGTGCGAAAAGTGGTTTTTCAACACTAACACAAGTGCGAAAAGTGGTTTTTCAACACTATCACAAGTGTAAAAAGTGTTTTTTCCACACTTATACAAGTGCAAAAGTGGTTTCCTGCACCAACACAAGTGCGAAAAGTGGTTTTTCAACACTAACACAAGTGCGAAAAGTGGTTTTTCAACACTATCACAAGTGCAAAAAGTGTTTTTTCCACACTAATACAAGTGCAAAAGTGGTTTCCTGCACCAACACAAGTGCGAAAAGTGGTTTTTCAACACTAACACAAGTGCGAAAAGTGGTTTTTCAACACTAACACAAGTGCAAAAAGTGGTTTTTCCACACTAATACAAGTGCAAAAGTGGTTTCCTGCACCAACACAAGTGCGAAAAGTGGTTTTTCAACGCTAACACAAGTGCGAAAAGTGGTTTTTCAACACTATCACAAGTGCAAAAAGTGTTTTTTCCACACTAATACAAGTGCAAAAGTGGTTTCCTGCACCAACACAAGTGCGAAAGTGGTTTTTAAACACTAACACAAGTGCGAAAAGTGGTTTTTCAACACTATCACAAGTGCAAAAAGTGTTTTTTCCACACTATTACAAGTGCAAAAGTGGTTTCCTGCACCAACACAAGTGCAAAAAGTGTTTTTTCCACACTAATACAAGTGCAAAAGTGGTTTCCTGCACCAACACAAGTGCGAAAAGTGGTTTTTCAACACTAACACAAGTGCGAAAAGTGGTTTTTCAACACTAACACAAGTGCGAAAAGTGTTTTTTCCACACTAATACAAGTGCAAAAGTGGTTTCCTGCACCAACACAAGTGCGAAAAGTGGTTTTTCAACACTAACACAAGTGCGAAAAGTGGTTTTTCCACACTAATACAAGTGCAAAAGTGGTTTCCTGCACCAACACAAGTGCGAAAAGTGGTTTTTCCACACTAATACAAGTGCAAAAGTGGTTTCCTGCACCAACACAAGTGCGAAAAGTGGTTTTTCAACACTAACACAAGTGCAAAAAGTGGTTTTTCCACACTAATACAAGTGCAAAAGTGGTTTCCTGCACCAACACAAGTGCGAAAAGTGGTTTTTCAACACTAACACAAGTGCGAAAAGTGGTTTTTCAACACTATCACAAGTGCAAAAAGTGTTTTTTCCACACTAATACAAGTGCAAAAGTGGTTTCCTGCACCAACACAAGTGCGAAAGTGGTTTTTAAACACTAACACAAGTGCGAAAAGTGGTTTTTCAACACTATCACAAGTGCAAAAAGTGTTTTTTCCACACTATTACAAGTGCAAAAGTGGTTTCCTGCACCAACACAAGTGCAAAAAGTGTTTTTTCCACACTAATACAAGTGCAAAAGTGGTTTCCTGCACCAACACAAGTGCAAAAAGTGGTTTTTCAACACTAACACAAGTGCGAAAAGTGGTTTTTCAACACTAACACAAGTGCGAAAAGTGTTTTTTCCACACTAATACAAGTGCAAAAGTGGTTTCCTGCACCAACACAAGTGCGAAAAGTGGTTTTTCAACACTAACACAAGTGCGAAAAGTGGTTTTTCCACACTAATACAAGTGCAAAAGTGGTTTCCTGCACCAACACAAGTGCGAAAAGTGGTTTTTCCACACTAATACAAGGGCAAAAGTGGTTTCCTGCACAAACACAAGTGCGAAAAGTGGTTTTTCAACACTAACACAAGTGTGAAAAGTGGTTTTTCAACACTATCACAAGTGCAAAAAGTGTTTTTTCCACACCAATACAAGTGCAAAATGGTTTCCTGCACCAACACAAGTGCGAAAAGTGGTTTTTCAACACTAACACAAGTGCGAAAAGTGGTTTTTCAACACTAACACAAGTGCGAAAAGTGTTTTTTCCACACTAATACAAGTGCAAAAGTGGTTTCCTGCACCAACACAAGTGCGAAAAGTGGTTTTTCAACACTAACACAAGTGCGAAAAGTGGTTTTTCCACACTAATACAAGTGCAAAAGTGGTTTCCTGCACCAACACAAGTGCGAAAAGTGGTTTTTCAACACTAACACAAGTGCGAAAAGTGGTTTTTCAACACTAACACAAGTGCGAAAAGTGGTTTTTCAACACTATCACAAGTGTAAAAAGTGTTTTTTCCACACTAATACAAGTGCAAAAGTGGTTTCCTGCACCAACACAAGGGCGAAAAGTGGTTTTTCAACACTAACACAAGTGCGAAAAGTGGTTTTTCAACACTAACACAAGTGCGAAAAGTGGTTTTTCAACACTAACACAAGTGCAAAAGTGGTTTCCTGCACCAACACAAGTGCGAAAAGTGGTTTTTCCACACTAATACAAGTGCAAAAGTGGTTTCCTGCACCAACACAAGTGCGAAAAGTGGTTTTTCAACACTAACACAAGTGCAAAAAGTGGTTTTTCCACACTAATACAAGTGCAAAAGTGGTTTCCTGCACCAACACAAGTGCGAAAAGTGGTTTTTCAACACTAACACAAGTGCGAAAAGTGGTTTTTCAACACTATCACAAGTGCAAAAAGTGTTTTTTCCACACTAATACAAGTGCAAAAGTGGTTTCCTGCACCAACACAAGTGCGAAAGTGGTTTTTAAACACTAACACAAGTGCGAAAAGTGGTTTTTCAACACTATCACAAGTGCAAAAAGTGTTTTTTCCACACTATTACAAGTGCAAAAGTGGTTTCCTGCACCAACACAAGTGCAAAAAGTGTTTTTTCCACACTAATACAAGTGCAAAAGTGGTTTCCTGCACCAACACAAGTGCGAAAAGTGGTTTTTCAACACTAACACAAGTGCGAAAAGTGGTTTTTCAACACTAACACAAGTGCGAAAAGTGTTTTTTCCACACTAATACAAGTGCAAAAGTGGTTTCCTGCACCAACACAAGTGCGAAAAGTGGTTTTTCAACACTAACACAAGTGCGAAAAGTGGTTTTTCCACACTAATACAAGTGCAAAAGTGGTTTCCTGCACCAACACAAGTGCGAAAAGTGGTTTTTCCACACTAATACAAGTGCAAAAGTGGTTTCCTGCACAAACACAAGTGCGAAAAGTGGTTTTTCAACACTAACACAAGTGTGAAAAGTGGTTTTTCAACACTATCACAAGTGCAAAAAGTGTTTTTTCCACACCAATACAAGTGCAAAATGGTTTCCTGCACCAACACAAGTGCGAAAAGTGGTTTTTCAACACTAACACAAGTGCGAAAAGTGGTTTTTCAACACTAACACAAGTGCGAAAAGTGTTTTTTCCACACTAATACAAGTGCAAAAGTGGTTTCCTGCACCAACACAAGTGCGAAAAGTGGTTTTTCAACACTAACACAAGTGCGAAAAGTGGTTTTTCCACACTAATACAAGTGCAAAAGTGGTTTCCTGCACCAACACAAGTGCGAAAAGTGGTTTTTCAACACTAACACAAGTGCGAAAAGTGGTTTTTCAACACTAACACAAGTGCGAAAAGTGGTTTTTCAACACTATCACAAGTGTAAAAAGTGTTTTTTCCACACTAATACAAGTGCAAAAGTGGTTTCCTGCACCAACACAAGTGCGAAAAGTGGTTTTTCAACACTAACACAAGTGCGAAAAGTGGTTTTTCAACACTAACACAAGTGCGAAAAGTGGTTTTTCAACACTATCACAAGTGTAAAAAGTGTTTTTTCCACACTAATACAAGTGCAAAAGTGGTTTCCTGCACCAACACAAGTGCGAAAAGTGTTTTTCAACACTAACACAAGTGCGAAAAGTGTTTTTTCCACACTAATACAAGTGCAAAAAGTGTTTTTTCCACACTAATACAAGTGCAAAGTGGTTTCCTGCACCAACACACGTGCGAAAAGTGGTTTTTCAACACTAACACAAGTGCGAAAAGTGGTTTTTCAACACTAACACAAGTGCGAAAAGTGTTTTTTCCACACTAATACAAGTGCAAAAGTGGTTTCCTGCACCAACACAAGTGCGAAAGTGGTTTTTCAACACTAACACAAGTGCGAAAAGTGGTTTTTCCACACTAACAAAAGTGCGAAAAGTGGTTTTTCAACACTATCACAAGTGCAAAAAGTGTTTTTTCCACACTAATACAAGTGCAAAAGTGGTTTCCTGCACCAACACAAGTGCGAAAAGTGGTTTTTCAACACTAACACAAGTGCAAAAAGTGGTTTTTCAACACTAACAAAAGTGCAAAAAGTGTTTTTTCCACACTATCACAAGTGTAAAAAGTGTTTTTTCCACACTAATACAAGTGCAAAAGTGGTTTCCTGCACCAACACAAGTGTGAAAAGTGGTTTTTCAACACTAACACAAGTGCGAAAAGTGGTTTTTCAACACTAACACAAGTGCGAAAAGTGTTTTTTCCACACTAATACAAGTGCAAAAGTGGTTTCCTGCACCAACACAAGTGCGAAAGTGGTTTTTCAACACTAACACAAGTGTGAAAAGTGGTTTTTCCACACTAATACAAGTGCAAAAGTGGTTTCCTGCACCAACACAAGTGCGAAAAGTGGTTTTTCAACACTAACACAAGTGCGAAAAGTGGTTTTTCAACACTAACACAAGTGCGAAAAGTGGTTTTTCAACACTATCACAAGTGTAAAAAGTGTTTTTTCCACACTTATACAAGTGCAAAAGTGGTTTCCTGCACCAACACAAGTGCGAAAAGTGGTTTTTCAACACTAACAAAAGTGCAAAAAGTGTTTTTTCCACACTATCACAAGTGCAAAAAGTGTTTTTTCCACACTAATACAAGTGCAAAAGTGGTTTCCTGCACCAACACAAGTGTGAAAAGTGGTTTTTCAACACTAACACAAGTGCGAAAAGTGGTTTTTCAACACTAACACTAGTGCGAAAAGTGTTTTTTCCACACTAATACAAGTGCAAAAAGTGTTTTTTCCACACTAATACAAGTGCAAAAGTGGTTTCCTGCACCAACACAAGTGCGAAAAGTGGTTTTTCAACACTAACACAAGTGCGAAAAGTGGTTTTTCAACACTAACACAAGTGCGAAAAGTGTTTTTTCCACACTAATACAAGTGCAAAAGTGGTTTCCTGCACCAACACAAGTGCGAAAAGTGGTTTTTCAACACTAACACAAGTGTGAAAAGTGGTTTTTCCACACTAATACAAGTGCAAAAGTGGTTTCCTGCACCAACACAAGTGCGAAAAGTGGTTTTTCAACACTAACACAAGTGCGAAAAGTGGTTTTTCAACACTAACACAAGTGCGAAAAAGTGGTTTTTCAACACTATCACAAGTGTAAAAGTGTTTTTTCCACACTTATACAAGTGCAAAAGTGGTTTCCTGCACCAACACAAGTGCGAAAAGTGGTTTTTCAACACTAACACAAGTGCGAAAAGTGGTTTTTCAACACTATCACAAGTGCAAAAAGTGTTTTTTCCACACTAATACAAGTGCAAAAGTGGTTTCCTGCACCAACACAAGTGCGAAAAGTGGTTTTTCAACACTAACACAAGTGCGAAAAGTGGTTTATCAACACTAACACAAGTGCAAAAAGTGGTTTTTCCACACTAATACAAGTGCAAAAGTGGTTTCCTGCACCAACACAAGTGCGAAAAGTGGTTTTTCAACGCTAACACAAGTGCGAAAAGTGGTTTTCAACACTATCACAAGTGCAAAAAGTGTTTTTTCCACACTAATACAAGTGCAAAAGTGGTTTCCTGCACCAACACAAGTGCGAAAGTGGTTTTTAAACACTAACACAAGTGCGAAAAGTGGTTTTTCAACACTATCACAAGTGCAAAAAGTGTTTTTTCCACACTATTACAAGTGCAAAAGTGGTTTCCTGCACAACACAAGTGCAAAAAGTGTTTTTTCCACACTAATACAAGTGCAAAAGTGGTTTCCTGCACCAACACAAGTGCGAAAAGTGGTTTTTCAACACTAACACAAGTGCGAAAAGTGGTTTTTCAACACTAACACAAGTGCGAAAAGTGTTTTTTCCACACTAATACAAGTGCAAAAGTGGTTTCCTGCACCAACACAAGTGCGAAAAGTGGTTTTTCAACACTAACACAAGTGCGAAAAGTGGTTTTTCCACACTAATACAAGTGCAAAAGTGGTTTCCTGCACCAACACAAGTGCGAAAAGTGGTTTTTCCACACTAATACAAGTGCAAAAGTGGTTTCCTGCACCAACACAAGTGCGAAAAGTGGTTTTTCAACACTAACACAAGTGCAAAAAGTGGTTTTTCCACACTAATACAAGTGCAAAAGTGGTTTCCTGCACCAACACAAGTGCGAAAAGTGGTTTTTCAACACTAACACAAGTGCGAAAAGTGGTTTTTCAACACTATCACAAGTGCAAAAAGTGTTTTTTCCACACTAATACAAGTGCAAAAGTGGTTTCCTGCACCAACACAAGTGCGAAAGTGGTTTTTAAACACTAACACAAGTGCGAAAAGTGGTTTTTCAACACTATCACAAGTGCAAAAAGTGTTTTTTCCACACTATTACAAGTGCAAAAGTGGTTTCCTGCACCAACACAAGTGCAAAAAGTGTTTTTTCCACACTAATACAAGTGCAAAAGTGGTTTCCTGCACCAACACAAGTGCAAAAAGTGGTTTTTCAACACTAACACAAGTACGAAAAGTGGTTTTTCAACACTAACACAAGTGCGAAAAGTGTTTTTTCCACATTAATACAAGTGCAAAAGTGGTTTCCTGCACCAACACAAGTGCGAAAAGTGGTTTTTCAACACTAACACAAGTGCGAAAAGTGGTTTTTCCACACTAATACAAGTGCAAAAGTGGTTTCCTGCACCAACACAAGTGCGAAAAGTGGTTTTTCCACACTAATACAAGGGCAAAAGTGGTTTCCTGCACAAACACAAGTGCGAAAAGTGGTTTTTCAACACTAACACAAGTGTGAAAAGTGGTTTTTCAACACTATCACAAGTGCAAAAAGTGTTTTTTCCACACCAATACAAGTGCAAAATGGTTTCCTGCACCAACACAAGTGCGAAAGTGGTTTTTCAACACTAACACAAGTGCGAAAAGTGGTTTTTCAACACTAACACAAGTGCGAAAAGTGTTTTTTTCCACACTAATACAAGTGCAAAAGTGGTTTCCTGCACCAACACAAGTGCGAAAAGTGGTTTTTCAACACTAACACAAGTGCGAAAAGTGGTTTTTCCACACTAATACAAGTGCAAAAGTGGTTTCCTGCACCAACACAAGTGCGAAAAGTGGTTTTTCAACACTAACACAAGTGCGAAAAGTGGTTTTTCAACACTAACACAAGTGCGAAAAGTGGTTTTTCAACACTATCACAAGTGTAAAAAGTGTTTTTTCCACACTAATACAAGTGCAAAAGTGGTTTCCTGCACAAACACAAGGGCGAAAAGTGGTTTTTCAACACTAACACAAGTGCGAAAAGTGGTTTTCAACACTAACACAAGTGCGAAAAGTGGTTTTTCAACACTATCACAAGTGTAAAAAGTGTTTTTTCCACACTAATACAAGTGCAAAAGTGGTTTCCTGCACCAACACAAGTGCGAAAAGTGGTTTTTCAACACTAACACAAGTGCGAAAAGTGTTTTTTCCACACTAATACAAGTGCAAAAAGTGTTTTTTCCACACTAATACAAGTGCAAAAGTGGTTTCCTGCACCAACACAAGTGCGAAAAGTGGTTTTTCAACACTAACACAAGTGCGAAAAGTGGTTTTTCAACACTAACACAAGTGCGAAAAGTGTTTTTTCCACACTAATACAAGTGCAAAAGTGGTTTCCTGCACCGACACAAGTGCGAAAAGTGGTTTTTCAACACTAACACAAGTGCGAAAAGTGGTTTTTCCACACTAACAAAAGTGCGAAAAGTGGTTTTTCAACACTATCACAAGTGTAAAAAGTGTTTTTTCCACACTAATAAAAGTGCAAAAGTGGTTTCCTGCACAAACACAAGTGCGAAAAGTGGTTTTTCAACACGAACACAAGTGCAAAAAGTGGTTTTTCAACACTAACAAAAGTGCAAAAAGTGTTTTTTCCACACTATCACAAGTGTAAAAAGTGTTTTTTCCACACTAATACAAGTGCAAAAGTGTTTCCTGCACCAACACAAGTGTGAAAAGTGGTTTTTCAACACTAACACAAGTGCGAAAAGTGGTTTTTCAACACTAACACAAGTGCGAAAAGTGTTTTTTCCACACTAATACAAATGCAAAAAGTGTTTTTTCCACACTAATACAAGTGCAAAAGTGGTTTCCTGCACCAACACAAGTGCGAAAAGTGGTTTTTCAACACTAACACAAGTGCGAAAAGTGGTTTTTCCACACTAATACAAGTGCAAAAGTGGTTTCCTGCACCAACACAAGTGCGAAAAGTGGTTTTTCAACACTAACACAAGTGCGAAAAGTGGTTTTTCAACACTAACACAAGTGCGAAAAGTGTTTTTTCCACACTAATACAAGTGCAAAAGTGGTTTCCTGCACCAACACAAGTGCGAAAAGTGGTTTTTCAACACTAACACAAGTGCGAAAAGTGGTTTTTCCACACTAATACAAGTGCAAAAGTGGTTTCCTGCACCAACACAAGTGCGAAAAGTGGTTTTTCCACACTAATACAAGTGCAAAAGTGGTTTCCTGCACCAACACAAGTGCGAAAAGTGGTTTTTCAACACTAACACAAGTGCAAAAAGTGGTTTTTCCACACTAATACAAGTGCAAAAGTGGTTTCCTGCACCAACACAAGTGCGAAAAGTGGTTTTTCAACACTAACACAAGTGCGAAAAGTGGTTTTTCAACACTATCACAAGTGCAAAAAGTGTTTTTTCCACACTAATACAAGTGCAAAAGTGGTTTCCTGCACCAACACAAGTGCGAAAGTGGTTTTTAAACACTAACACAAGTGCGAAAAGTGGTTTTTCAACACTATCACAAGTGCAAAAAGTGTTTTTTCCACACTATTACAAGTGCAAAAGTGGTTTCCTGCACCAACACAAGTGCAAAAAGTGTTTTTTCCACACTAATACAAGTGCAAAAGTGGTTTCCTGCACCAACACAAGTGCGAAAAGTGGTTTTTCAACACTAACACAAGTGCGAAAAGTGGTTTTTCAACACTAACACAAGTGCGAAAAGTGTTTTTTCCACACTAATACAAGTGCAAAAGTGGTTTCCTGCACCAACACAAGTGCGAAAAGTGGTTTTTCAACACTAACACAAGTGCGAAAAGTGGTTTTTCCACACTAATACAAGTGCAAAAGTGGTTTCCTGCACCAACACAAGTGCGAAAAGTGGTTTTTCCACACTAATACAAGTGCAAAAGTGGTTTCCTGCACAAACACAAGTGCGAAAAGTGGTTTTTCAACACTAACACAAGTGTGAAAAGTGGTTTTTCAACACTATCACAAGTGCAAAAAGTGTTTTTTCCACACCAATACAAGTGCAAAATGGTTTCCTGCACCAACACAAGTGCGAAAAGTGGTTTTTCAACACTAACACAAGTGCGAAAAGTGGTTTTTCAACACTAACACAAGTGCGAAAAGTGTTTTTTCCACACTAATACAAGTGCAAAAGTGGTTTCCTGCACCAACACAAGTGCGAAAAGTGGTTTTTCAACACTAACACAAGTGCGAAAAGTGTTTTTTCCACACTAATACAAGTGCAAAAGTGGTTTCCTGCACCAACACAAGTGCGAAAAGTGGTTTTTCAACACTAACACAAGTGCGAAAAGTGGTTTTTCAACACTAACACAAATGCGAAAAGTGTTTTTTCCACACTAATACAAGTGCAAAAGTGGTTTCCTGCACCAACACAAGTGCGAAAAGTGGTTTTTCAACACTAACACAAGTGTGAAAAGTGGTTTTTCCACACTAATACAAGTGCAAAAGTGGTTTCCTGCACCAACACAAGTGCGAAAAGTGGTTTTTCAACACTAACACAAGTGCGAAAAGTGGTTTTTCAACACTAACACAAGTGCGAAAAGTGGTTTTTCAACACTATCACAAGTGTAAAAAGTGTTTTTTCCACACTTATACAAGTGCAAAAGTGGTTTCCTGCACCAACACAAGTGCGAAAAGTGGTTTTTCAACACTAACAAAAGTGCAAAAAGTGTTTTTTCCACACTATCACAAGTGCAAAAAGTGTTTTTTCCACACTAATACAAGTGCAAAAGTGGTTTCCTGCACCAACACAAGTGTGAAAAGTGGTTTTTCAACACTAACACAAGTGCGAAAAGTGGTTTTTCAACACTAACACAAGTGCGAAAAGTGTTTTTTCCACACTAATACAAGTGCAAAAAGTGTTTTTTCCACACTAATACAAGTGCAAAAGTGGTTTCCTGCACCAACACAAGTGCGAAAAGTGGTTTTTCAACACTAACACAAGTGCGAAAAGTGGTTTTTCAACACTAACACAAGTGCGAAAAGTGTTTTTTCCACACTAATACAAGTGCAAAAGTGGTTTCCTGCACCAACACAAGTGCGAAAAGTGGTTTTTCAACACTAACACAAGTGTGAAAAGTGGTTTTTCCACACTAATACAAGTGCAAAAGTGGTTTCCTGCACCAACACAAGTGCGAAAAGTGGTTTTTCAACACTAACACAAGTGCGAAAAGTGGTTTTTCAACACTAACACAAGTGCGAAAAGTGGTTTTTCAACACTATCACAAGTGTAAAAAGTGTTTTTTCCACACTTATACAAGTGCAAAAGTGGTTTCCTGCACCAACACAAGTGCGAAAAGTGGTTTTTCAACACTAACACAAGTGCGAAAAGTGGTTTTTCAACACTAACACAAGTGCGAAAAGTGTTTTTTCCACACTAATACAAGTGCAAAAGTGGTTTCCTGCACCAACACAAGTGCGAAAAGTGGTTTTCAACACTAACACAAGTGTGAAAAGTGGTTTTCCACACTAATACAAGTGCAAAAGTGGTTTCCTGCACCAACACAAGTGCGAAAAGTGGTTTTTCAACACTAACACAAGTGCGAAAAGTGGTTTTTCAACACTAACACAAGTGCGAAAAGTGGTTTTTCAACACTATCACAAGTGTAAAAAGTGTTTTTTTCCACACTTATACAAGTGCAAAAGTGGTTTCCTGCACCAACACAAGTGCGAAAAGTGGTTTTTCAACACTAACACAAGTGCGAAAAGTGGTTTTTCAACACTATCACAAGTGCAAAAAGTGTTTTTTCCACACTAATACAAGTGCAAAAGTGGTTTCCTGCACCAACACAAGTGCGAAAAGTGGTTTTTCAACACTAACACAAGTGCGAAAAGTGGTTTTTCAACACTAACACAAGTGCAAAAAGTGTTTTTTCCACACTAATACAAGTGCAAAAGTGGTTTCCTGCACCAACACAAGTGCGAAAAGTGGTTTTTCAACACTAACACAAGTGCGAAAAGTGGTTTTTCCACACTAATACAAGTGCAAAAGTGGTTTCCTGCACCAACACAAGTGCGAAAAGTGGTTTTTCCACACTAATACAAGTGCAAAAGTGGTTTCCTGCACCAACACAAGTGCGAAAAGTGGTTTTTCAACACTAACACAAGTGCGAAAAGTGGTTTTTCAACACTATCACAAGTGCAAAAAGTGTTTTTTCCACACTAATACAAGTGCAAAAGTGGTTTCCTGCACCAACACAAGTGCGAAAGTGGTTTTTAAACACTAACACAAGTGCGAAAAGTGGTTTTTCAACACTATCACAAGTGCAAAAAGTGTTTTTTCCACACTATTACAAGTGCAAAAGTGGTTTCCTGCACCAACACAAGTGCGAAAGTGGTTTTTAAACACTAACACAAGTGCGAAAAGTGGTTTTTCAACACTAACACAAGTGCGAAAAGTGTTTTTTCCACACTAATACAAGTGCAAAAAGTGTTTTTTCCACACTAATACAAGTGCAAAAGTGGTTTCCTGCACCAACACAAGTGCGAAAAGTGGTTTTTCAACACTAACACAAGTGCGAAAAGTGGTTTTTCAACACTAACACAAGTGCGAAAAGTGTTTTTTCCACACTAATACAAGTGCAAAAGTGGTTTCCTGCACCGACACAAGTGCGAAAAGTGGTTTTTCAACACTAACACAAGTGCGAAAAGTGGTTTTTCCACACTAACAAAAGTGCGAAAAGTGGTTTTTCAACACTATCACAAGTGTAAAAAGTGTTTTTTCCACACTAATAAAAGTGCAAAAGTGGTTTCCTGCACAAACACAAGTGCGAAAAGTGGTTTTTCAACACGAACACAAGTGCAAAAAGTGGTTTTTCAACACTAACAAAAGTGCAAAAAGTGTTTTTTCCACACTATCACAAGTGTAAAAAGTGTTTTTTCCACACTAATACAAGTGCAAAAGTGGTTTCCTGCACCAACACAAGTGTGAAAAGTGGTTTTTCAACACTAACACAAGTGCGAAAAGTGGTTTTTCAACACTAACACAAGTGCGAAAAGTGTTTTTTCCACACTAATACAAATGCAAAAAGTGTTTTTTCCACACTAATACAAGTGCAAAAGTGGTTTCCTGCACCAACACAAGTGCGAAAAGTGGTTTTTCAACACTAACACAAGTGCGAAAAGTGGTTTTTCCACACTAATACAAGTGCAAAAGTGGTTTCCTGCACCAACACAAGTGCGAAAAGTGGTTTTTCAACACTAACACAAGTGCGAAAAGTGGTTTTTCAACACTAACACAAGTGCGAAAAGTGTTTTTTCCACACTAATACAAGTGCAAAAGTGGTTTCCTGCACCAACACAAGTGCGAAAAGTGGTTTTTCAACACTAACACAAGTGCGAAAAGTGGTTTTTCCACACTAATACAAGTGCAAAAGTGGTTTCCTGCACCAACACAAGTGCGAAAAGTGGTTTTTCCACACTAATACAAGTGCAAAAGTGGTTTCCTGCACCAACACAAGTGCGAAAAGTGGTTTTTCAACACTAACACAAGTGCAAAAAGTGGTTTTTCCACACTAATACAAGTGCAAAAGTGGTTTCCTGCACCAACACAAGTGCGAAAAGTGGTTTTTCAACACTAACACAAGTGCGAAAAGTGGTTTTTCAACACTATCACAAGTGCAAAAAGTGTTTTTTCCACACTAATACAAGTGCAAAAGTGGTTTCCTGCACCAACACAAGTGCGAAAGTGGTTTTTAAACACTAACACAAGTGCGAAAAGTGGTTTTTCAACACTATCACAAGTGCAAAAAGTGTTTTTTCCACACTATTACAAGTGCAAAAGTGGTTTCCTGCACCAACACAAGTGCAAAAAGTGTTTTTTCCACACTAATACAAGTGCAAAAGTGGTTTCCTGCACCAACACAAGTGCGAAAAGTGGTTTTTCAACACTAACACAAGTGCGAAAAGTGGTTTTTCAACACTAACACAAGTGCGAAAAGTGTTTTTTCCACACTAATACAAGTGCAAAAGTGGTTTCCTGCACCAACACAAGTGCGAAAAGTGGTTTTTCAACACTAACACAAGTGCGAAAAGTGGTTTTTCCACACTAATACAAGTGCAAAAGTGGTTTCCTGCACCAACACAAGTGCGAAAAGTGGTTTTTCCACACTAATACAAGTGCAAAAGTGGTTTCCTGCACAAACACAAGTGCGAAAAGTGGTTTTTCAACACTAACACAAGTGTGAAAAGTGGTTTTTCAACACTATCACAAGTGCAAAAAGTGTTTTTTCCACACCAATACAAGTGCAAAATGGTTTCCTGCACCAACACAAGTGCGAAAAGTGGTTTTTCAACACTAACACAAGTGCGAAAAGTGGTTTTTCAACACTAACACAAGTGCGAAAAGTGTTTTTTCCACACTAATACAAGTGCAAAAGTGGTTTCCTGCACCAACACAAGTGCGAAAAGTGGTTTTTCAACACTAACACAAGTGCGAAAAGTGTTTTTTCCACACTAATACAAGTGCAAAAGTGGTTTCCTGCACCAACACAAGTGCGAAAAGTGGTTTTTCAACACTAACACAAGTGCGAAAAGTGGTTTTTCAACACTAACACAAATGCGAAAAGTGTTTTTTCCACACTAATACAAGTGCAAAAGTGGTTTCCTGCACCAACACAAGTGCGAAAAGTGGTTTTTCAACACTAACACAAGTGTGAAAAGTGGTTTTTCCACACTAATACAAGTGCAAAAGTGGTTTCCTGCACCAACACAAGTGCGAAAAGTGGTTTTTCAACACTAACACAAGTGCGAAAAGTGGTTTTTCAACACTAACACAAGTGCGAAAAGTGGTTTTTCAACACTATCACAAGTGTAAAAAGTGTTTTTTCCACACTTATACAAGTGCAAAAGTGGTTTCCTGCACCAACACAAGTGCGAAAAGTGGTTTTTCAACACTAACAAAAGTGCAAAAAGTGTTTTTTCCACACTATCACAAGTGCAAAAAGTGTTTTTTCCACACTAATACAAGTGCAAAAGTGGTTTCCTGCACCAACACAAGTGTGAAAAGTGGTTTTTCAACACTAACACAAGTGCGAAAAGTGGTTTTTCAACACTAACACAAGTGCGAAAAGTGTTTTTTCCACACTAATACAAGTGCAAAAAGTGTTTTTTCCACACTAATACAAGTGCAAAAGTGGTTTCCTGCACCAACACAAGTGCGAAAAGTGGTTTTTCAACACTAACACAAGTGCGAAAAGTGGTTTTTCAACACTAACACAAGTGCGAAAAGTGTTTTTTCCACACTAATACAAGTGCAAAAGTGGTTTCCTGCACCAACACAAGTGCGAAAAGTGGTTTTTCAACACTAACACAAGTGTGAAAAGTGGTTTTTCCACACTAATACAAGTGCAAAAGTGGTTTCCTGCACCAACACAAGTGCGAAAAGTGGTTTTTCAACACTAACACAAGTGCGAAAAGTGGTTTTTCAACACTAACACAAGTGCGAAAAGTGGTTTTTCAACACTATCACAAGTGTAAAAAGTGTTTTTTCCACACTTATACAAGTGCAAAAGTGGTTTCCTGCACCAACACAAGTGCGAAAAGTGGTTTTTCAACACTAACACAAGTGCGAAAAGTGGTTTTTCAACACTAACACAAGTGCGAAAAGTGTTTTTTCCACACTAATACAAGTGCAAAAGTGGTTTCCTGCACCAACACAAGTGCGAAAAGTGGTTTTTCAACACTAACACAAGTGTGAAAAGTGGTTTTCCACACTAATACAAGTGCAAAAGTGGTTTCCTGCACCAACACAAGTGCGAAAAGTGGTTTTTCAACACTAACACAAGTGCGAAAAGTGGTTTTTCAACACTAACACAAGTGCGAAAAGTGGTTTTTCAACACTATCACAAGTGTAAAAAGTGTTTTTTCCACACTTATACAAGTGCAAAAGTGGTTTCCTGCACCAACACAAGTGCGAAAAGTGGTTTTTCAACACTAACACAAGTGCGAAAAGTGGTTTTTCAACACTATCACAAGTGCAAAAAGTGTTTTTTCCACACTAATACAAGTGCAAAAGTGGTTTCCTGCACCAACACAAGTGCGAAAAGTGGTTTTTCAACACTAACACAAGTGCGAAAAGTGGTTTTTCAACACTAACACAAGTGCAAAAAGTGTTTTTTCCACACTAATACAAGTGCAAAAGTGGTTTCCTGCACCAACACAAGTGCGAAAAGTGGTTTTTCAACACTAACACAAGTGCGAAAAGTGGTTTTTCCACACTAATACAAGTGCAAAAGTGGTTTCCTGCACCAACACAAGTGCGAAAAGTGGTTTTTCCACACTAATACAAGTGCAAAAGTGGTTTCCTGCACCAACACAAGTGCGAAAAGTGGTTTTTCAACACTAACACAAGTGCGAAAAGTGGTTTTTCAACACTATCGCAAGTGCAAAAAGTGTTTTTTCCACACTAATACAAGTGCAAAAGTGGTTTCCTGCACCAACACAAGTGCGAAAGTGGTTTTTAAACACTAACACAAGTGCGAAAAGTGGTTTTTCAACACTATCACAAGTGCAAAAAGTGTTTTTTCCACACTATTACAAGTGCAAAAGTGGTTTCCTGCACCAACACAAGTGCAAAAAGTGTTTTTTCCACACTAATACAAGTGCAAAAGTGGTTTCCTGCACCAACACAAGTGCAAAAAGTGGTTTTTCAACACTAACACAAGTGCGAAAAGTGATTTTTCAACACTAACACAAGTGCGAAAAGTGTTTTTTCCACACTAATACAAGTGCAAAAGTGGTTTCCTGCACCAACACAAGTGCGAAAAGTGGTTTTTCAACACTAACACAAGTGCGAAAAGTGGTTTTTCCACACTAATACAAGTGCAAAAGTGGTTTCCTGCACCAACACAAGTGCGAAAAGTGGTTTTTCCACACTAATACAAGGGCAAAAGTGGTTTCCTGCACAAACACAAGTGCGAAAAGTGGTTTTTCAACACTAACACAAGTGTGAAAAGTGGTTTTTCAACACTATCACAAGTGCAAAAAGTGTTTTTTCCACACCAATACAAGTGCAAAATGGTTTCCTGCACCAACACAAGTGCGAAAAGTGGTTTTTCAACACTAACACAAGTGCGAAAAGTGGTTTTTCAACACTAACACAAGTGCGAAAAGTGTTTTTTCCACACTAATACAAGTGCAAAAGTGGTTTCCTGCACCAACACAAGTGCGGAAAGTGGTTTTTCAACACTAACACAAGTGCGAAAAGTGGTTTTTCCACACTAATACAAGTGCAAAAGTGGTTTCCTGCACCAACACAAGTGCGAAAAGTGGTTTTTCAACACTAACACAAGTGCGAAAAGTGGTTTTTCAACACTAACACAAGTGCGAAAAGTGGTTTTTCAACACTATCACAAGTGTAAAAAGTGTTTTTTCCACACTAATACAAGTGCAAAAGTGGTTTCCTGCACCAACACAAGGGCGAAAAGTGGTTTTTCAACACTAACACAAGTGCGAAAAGTGGTTTTTCAACACTAACACAAGTGCGAAAAGTGGTTTTTCAACACTATCACAAGTGTAAAAAGTGTTTTTTCCACACTAATACAAGTGCAAAAGTGGTTTCCTGCACCAACACAAGTGCGAAAAGTGGTTTTTCAACACTAACACAAGTGCGAAAAGTGTTTTTTCCACACTAATACAAGTGCAAAAAGTGTTTTTTCCACACTAATACAAGTGCAAAAGTGGTTTCCTGCACCAACACAAGTGCGAAAAGTGGTTTTTCAACACTAACACAAGTGCGAAAAGTGGTTTTTCAACACTAACACAAGTGCGAAAAGTGTTTTTTCCACACTAATACAAGTGCAAAAGTGGTTTCCTGCACCGACACAAGTGCGAAAAGTGGTTTTTCAACACTAACACAAGTGCGAAAAGTGGTTTTTCCACACTAACAAAAGTGCGAAAAGTGGTTTTTCAACACTATCACAAGTGTAAAAAGTGTTTTTTCCACACTAATAAAAGTGCAAAAGTGGTTTCCTGCACCAACACAAGTGCGAAAAGTGGTTTTTCAACACTAACACAAGTGCAAAAAGTGGTTTTTCAACACTAACAAAAGTGCAAAAAGTGTTTTTTCCACACTATCACAAGTGTAAAAAGTGTTTTTTCCACACTAATACAAGTGCAAAAGTGGTTTCCTGCACCAAAACAAGTGTGAAAAGTGGTTTTTCAACACTAACACAAGTGCAAAAAGTGGTTTTTCAACACTAACACAAGTGCGAAAAGTGTTTTTTCCACACTAATACAAATGCAAAAAGTGTTTTTTCCACACTAATACAAGTGCAAAAGTGGTTTCCTGCACCAACACAAGTGCGAAAAGTGGTTTTTCAACACTAACACAAGTGCGAAAAGTGGTTTTTCCACACTAATACAAGTGCAAAAGTGGTTTCCTGCACCAACACAAGTGCGAAAAGTGGTTTTTCAACACTAACACAAGTGCGAAAAGTGGTTTTTCAACACTAACACAAGTGCGAAAAGTGTTTTTTCCACACTAATACAAGTGCAAAAGTGGTTTCCTGCACCAACACAAGTGCGAAAAGTGGTTTTTCAACACTAACACAAGTGCGAAAAGTGGTTTTTCCACACTAATACAAGTGCAAAAGTGGTTTCCTGCACCAACACAGTGCGAAAAGTGGTTTTTCCACACTAATACAAGTGCAAAAGTGGTTTCCTGCACCAACACAAGTGCGAAAAGTGGTTTTTCAACACTAACACAAGTGCAAAAAGTGGTTTTTCCACACTAATACAAGTGCAAAAGTGGTTTCCTGCACCAACACAAGTGCGAAAAGTGGTTTTTCAACACTAACACAAGTGCGAAAAGTGGTTTTTCAACACTATCACAAGTGCAAAAAGTGTTTTTTCCACACTAATACAAGTGCAAAAGTGGTTTCCTGCACCAACACAAGTGCGAAAGTGGTTTTTAAACACTAACACAAGTGCGAAAAGTGGTTTTTCAACACTATCACAAGTGCAAAAAGTGTTTTTTCCACACTATTACAAGTGCAAAAGTGGTTTCCTGCACCAACACAAGTGCAAAAAGTGTTTTTTCCACACTAATACAAGTGCAAAAGTGGTTTCCTGCACCAACACAAGTGCGAAAAGTGGTTTTTCAACACTAACACAAGTGCGAAAAGTGGTTTTTCAACACTAACACAAGTGCGAAAAGTGTTTTTTCCACAATAATACAAGTGCAAAAGTGGTTTCCTGCACCAACACAAGTGCGAAAAGTGGTTTTTCAACACTAACACAAGTGCGAAAAGTGGTTTTTCCACACTAATACAAGTGCAAAAGTGGTTTCCTGCACCAACACAAGTGCGAAAAGTGGTTTTTCCACACTAATACAAGTGCAAAAGTGGTTTCCTGCACAAACACAAGTGCGAAAAGTGGTTTTTCAACACTAACACAAGTGTGAAAAGTGGTTTTTCAACACTATCACAAGTGCAAAAAGTGTTTTTTCCACACCAATACAAGTGCAAAATGGTTTCCTGCACCAACACAAGTGCGAAAAGTGGTTTTTCAACACTAACACAAGTGCGAAAAGTGGT
This sequence comes from Myxine glutinosa, assembly GCF_964187855.1. Classification (NCBI taxonomy): domain Eukaryota; kingdom Metazoa; phylum Chordata; class Myxini; order Myxiniformes; family Myxinidae; genus Myxine; species Myxine glutinosa. The sequence goes on along the minus strand of NW_027618452.1, from coordinate 48,216 downwards.
TTTTCAACACTAACACAAGTGCGAAAAGTGTTTTTTCCACACTAATACAAGTGCAAAAGTGGTTTCCTGCACCAACACAAGTGCGAAAAGTGGTTTTTCAACACTAACACAAGTGCGAAAAGTGGTTTTTCCACACTAATACAAGTGCAAAAGTGGTTTCCTGCACCAACACAAGTGCGAAAAGTGGTTTTTCAACACTAACACAAGTGCGAAAAGTGGTTTTTCAACACTAACACAAGTGCGAAAAGTGGTTTTTCAACACTATCACAAGTGTAAAAAGTGTTTTTTCCACACTAATACAAGTGCAAAAGTGGTTTCCTGCACCAACACAAGTGCGAAAAGTGGTTTTTCAACACTAACACAAGTGCGAAAAGTGGTTTTTCAACACTAACACAAGTGCGAAAAGTGGTTTTTCAACACTATCACAAGTGTAAAAAGTGTTTTTTCCACACTAATACAAGTGCAAAAGTGGTTTCCTGCACCAACACAAGTGCGAAAAGTGGTTTTTCAACACTAACACAAGTGCGAAAAGTGTTTTTTCCACACTAATACAAGTGCAAAAAGTGTTTTTTCCACACTAATACAAGTGCAAAAGTGGTTTCCTGCACCAACACAAGTGCGAAAAGTGGTTTTTCAACACTAACACAAGTGCGAAAAGTGGTTTTTCAACACTAACACAAGTGCGAAAAGTGTTTTTTCCACACTAATACAAGTGCAAAAGTGGTTTCCTGCACCAACACAAGTGCGAAAAGTGGTTTTTCAACACTAACACAAGTGCGAAAAGTGGTTTTTCCACACTAACAAAAGTGCGAAAAGTGGTTTTTCAACACTATCACAAGTGCAAAAAGTGTTTTTTCCACACTAATACAAGTGCAAAAGTGGTTTCCTGCACCAACACAAGTGTGAAAAGTGGTTTTTCAACACTAACACAAGTGCGAAAAGTGGTTTTTCAACACTAACACAAGTGCGAAAAGTGTTTTTTCCACACTAATACAAGTGCAAAAGTGGTTTCCTGCACCAACACAAGTGCGAAAAGTGGTTTTTCAACACTAACACAAGTGTGAAAAGTGGTTTTTCCACACTAATACAAGTGCAAAAGTGGTTTCCTGCACCAACACAAGTGCGAAAAGTGGTTTTTCAACACTAACACAAGTGCGAAAAGTGGTTTTTCAACACTAACACAAGTGCGAAAAGTGGTTTTTCAACACTATCACAAGTGTAAAAAGTGTTTTTTCCACACTTATACAAGTGCAAAAGTGGTTTCCTGCTCCAACACAAGTGCGAAAAGTGGTTTTTCAACACTAACAAAAGTGCAAAAAGTGTTTTTTCCACACTATCACAAGTGCAAAAAGTGTTTTTTCCACACTAATACAAGTGCAAAAGTGGTTTCCTGCACCAACACAAGTGTGAAAAGTGGTTTTTCAACACTAACACAAGTGCGAAAAGTGGTTTTTCAACACTAACACAAGTGCGAAAAGTGTTTTTTCCACACTAATACAAGTGCAAAAAGTGTTTTTTCCACACTAATACAAGTGCAAAAGTGGTTTCCTGCACCAACACAAGTGCGAAAAGTGGTTTTTCAACACTAACACAAGTGCGAAAAGTGGTTTTTCAACACTAACACAAGTGCGAAAAGTGTTTTTTCCACACTAATACAAGTGCAAAAGTGGTTTCCTGCACCAACACAAGTGCGAAAAGTGGTTTTTCAACACTAACACAAGTGTGAAAAGTGGTTTTTCCACACTAATACAAGTGCAAAAGTGGTTTCCTGCACCAACACAAGTGCGAAAAGTGGTTTTTCAACACTAACACAAGTGCGAAAAGTGGTTTTTCAACACTAACACAAGTGCGAAAAGTGGTTTTTCAACACTATCACAAGTGTAAAAAGTGTTTTTTCCACACTTATACAAGTGCAAAAGTGGTTTCCTGCACCAACACAAGTGCGAAAAGTGGTTTTTCAACACTAACACAAGTGCGAAAAGTGGTTTTTCAACACTATCACAAGTGCAAAAAGTGTTTTTTCCACACTAATACAAGTGCAAAAGTGGTTTCCTGCACCAACACAAGTGCGAAAAGTGGTTTTTCAACACTAACACAAGTGCGAAAAGTGGTTTTTCAACACTAACACAAGTGCAAAAAGTGGTTTTTCCACACTAATACAAGTGCAAAAAGTGGTTTCCTGCACCAACACAAGTGCGAAAAGTGGTTTTTCAACGCTAACACAAGTGCGAAAAGTGGTTTTTCAACACTATCACAAGTGCAAAAAGTGTTTTTTCCACACTAATACAAGTGCAAAAGTGGTTTCCTGCACCAACACAAGTGCGAAAGTGGTTTTTAAACACTAACACAAGTGCGAAAAGTGGTTTTTCAACACTATCACAAGTGCAAAAAGTGTTTTTTCCACACTATTACAAGTGCAAAAGTGGTTTCCTGCACCAACACAAGTGCAAAAAGTGTTTTTTCCACACTAATACAAGTGCAAAAGTGGTTTCCTGCACCAACACAAGTGCGAAAAGTGGTTTTTCAACACTAACACAAGTGCGAAAAGTGGTTTTTCAACACTAACACAAGTGCGAAAAGTGTTTTTTCCACACTAATACAAGTGCAAAAGTGGTTTCCTGCACCAACACAAGTGCGAAAAGTGGTTTTTCAACACTAACACAAGTGCGAAAAGTGGTTTTTCCACACTAATACAAGTGCAAAAGTGGTTTCCTGCACCAACACAAGTGCGAAAAGTGGTTTTTCCACACTAATACAAGTGCAAAAGTGGTTTCCTGCACCAACACAAGTGCGAAAAGTGGTTTTTCAACACTAACACAAGTGCAAAAAGTGGTTTTTCCACACTAATACAAGTGCAAAAGTGGTTTCCTGCACCAACACAAGTGCGAAAAGTGGTTTTTCAACACTAACACAAGTGCGAAAAGTGGTTTTTCAACACTATCACAAGTGCAAAAAGTGTTTTTTCCACACTAATACAAGTGCAAAAGTGGTTTCCTGCACCAACACAAGTGCGAAAAGTGGTTTTTAAACACTAACACAAGTGCGAAAAGTGGTTTTTCAACACTATCACAAGTGCAAAAAGTGTTTTTTCCACACTATTACAAGTGCAAAAGTGGTTTCCTGCACCAACACAAGTGCAAAAAGTGTTTTTTCCACACTAATACAAGTGCAAAAGTGGTTTCCTGCACCAACACAAGTGCAAAAAGTGGTTTTTACACTAACACAAGTGCGAAAAGTGGTTTTTCAACACTAACACAAGTGCGAAAAGTGTTTTTTCCACACTAATACAAGTGCAAAAGTGGTTTCCTGCACCAACACAAGTGCGAAAAGTGGTTTTTCAACACTAACACAAGTGCGAAAAGTGGTTTTTCCACACTAATACAAGTGCAAAAGTGGTTTCCTGCACCAACACAAGTGCGAAAAGTGGTTTTTCCACACTAATACAAGGGCAAAAGTGGTTTCCTGCACAAACACAAGTGCGAAAAGTGGTTTTTCAACACTAACACAAGTGTGAAAAGTGGTTTTTCAACACCATCACAAGTGCAAAAAGTGTTTTTTCCACACCAATACAAGTGCAAAATGGTTTCCTGCACCAACACAAGTGCGAAAAGTGGTTTTTCAACACTAACACAAGTGCGAAAAGTGGTTTTTCAACACTAACACAAGTGCGAAAAGTGTTTTTTCCACACTAATACAAGTGCAAAAGTGGTTTCCTGCACCAACACAAGTGCGAAAAGTGGTTTTTCAACACTAACACAAGTGCGAAAAGTGGTTTTTCCACACTAATACAAGTGCAAAAGTGGTTTCCTGCACCAACACAAGTGCGAAAAGTGGTTTTTCAACACTAACACAAGTGCGAAAAGTGGTTTTTCAACACTAACACAAGTGCGAAAAGTGGTTTTTCAACACTATCACAAGTGTAAAAAGTGTTTTTTCCACACTAATACAAGTGCAAAAGTGGTTTCCTGCACCAACACAAGGGCGAAAAGTGGTTTTTCAACACTAACACAAGTGCGAAAAGTGGTTTTTCAACACTAACACAAGTGCGAAAAGTGGTTTTTCAACACTATCACAAGTGTAAAAAGTGTTTTTTCCACACTAATACAAGTGCAAAAGTGGTTTCCTGCACCAACACAAGTGCGAAAAGTGGTTTTTCAACACTAACACAAGTGCGAAAAGTGTTTTTTCCACACTAATACAAGTGCAAAAAGTGTTTTTTCCACACTAATACAAGTGCAAAAGTGGTTTCCTGCACCAACACAAGTGCGAAAAGTGGTTTTTCAACACTAACACAAGTGCGAAAAGTGGTTTTTCAACACTAACACAAGTGCGAAAAGTGTTTTTTCCACACTAATACAAGTGCAAAAGTGGTTTCCTGCACCGACACAAGTGCGAAAAGTGGTTTTTCAACACTAACACAAGTGCGAAAAGTGGTTTTTCCACACTAACAAAAGTGCGAAAAGTGGTTTTTCAACACTATCACAAGTGTAAAAAGTGTTTTTTCCACACTAATAAAAGTGCAAAAGTGGTTTCCTGCACCAACACAAGTGCGAAAAGTGGTTTTTCAACACTAACACAAGTGCAAAAAGTGGTTTTTCAACACTAACAAAAGTGCAAAAAGTGTTTTTTCCACACTATCACAAGTGTAAAAAGTGTTTTTTCCACACTAATACAAGTGCAAAAGTGGTTTCCTGCACCAACACAAGTGTGAAAAGTGGTTTTTCAACACTAACACAAGTGCGAAAAGTGGTTTTTCAACACTAACACAAGTGCGAAAAGTGTTTTTTCCACACTAATACAAATGCAAAAAGTGTTTTTTCCACACTAATACAAGTGCAAAAGTGGTTTCCTGCACCAACACAAGTGCGAAAAGTGGTTTTTCAACACTAACACAAGTGCGAAAAGTGGTTTTTCCACACTAATACAAGTGCAAAAGTGGTTTCCTGCACCAACACAAGTGCGAAAAGTGGTTTTTCAACACTAACACAAGTGCGAAAAGTGGTTTTTCAACACTAACACAAGTGCGAAAAGTGTTTTTTCCACACTAATACAAGTGCAAAAGTGGTTTCCTGCACCAACACAAGTGCGAAAAGTGGTTTTTCAACACTAACACAAGTGCGAAAAGTGGTTTTTCCACACTAATACAAGTGCAAAAGTGGTTTCCTGCACCAACACAAGTGCGAAAAGTGGTTTTTCCACACTAATACAAGTGCAAAAGTGGTTTCCTGCACCAACACAAGTGCGAAAAGTGGTTTTTCAACACTAACACAAGTGCAAAAAGTGGTTTTTCCACACTAATACAAGTGCAAAAGTGGTTTCCTGCACCAACACAAGTGCGAAAAGTGGTTTTTCAACACTAACACAAGTGCGAAAAGTGGTTTTTCAACACTATCACAAGTGCAAAAAGTGTTTTTTCCACACTAATACAAGTGCAAAAGTGGTTTCCTGCACCAACACAAGTGCGAAAGTGGTTTTTAAACACTAACACAAGTGCGAAAAGTGGTTTTTCAACACTATCACAAGTGCAAAAAGTGTTTTTTCCACACTATTACAAGTGCAAAAGTGGTTTCCTGCACCAACACAAGTGCAAAAAGTGGTTTTTCAACACTAACACAAGTGCGAAAAGTGGTTTTTCAACACTAACACAAGTGCGAAAAGTGTTTTTTCCACACTAATACAAGTGCAAAAGTGGTTTCCTGCACCAACACAAGTGCGAAAAGTGGTTTTTCAACACTAACACAAGTGCGAAAAGTGGTTTTTCCACACTAATACAAGTGCAAAAGTGGTTTCCTGCACCAACACAAGTGCGAAAAGTGGTTTTTCCACACTAATACAAGGGCAAAAGTGGTTTCCTGCACAAACACAAGTGCGAAAAGTGGTTTTTCAACACTAACACAAGTGTGAAAAGTGGTTTTTCAACACCATCACAAGTGCAAAAAGTGTTTTTTCCACACCAATACAAGTGCAAAATGGTTTCCTGCACCAACACAAGTGCGAAAAGTGGTTTTTCAACACTAACACAAGTGCGAAAAGTGGTTTTTCAACACTAACACAAGTGCGAAAAGTGTTTTTTCCACACTAATACAAGTGCAAAAGTGGTTTCCTGCACCAACACAAGTGCGAAAAGTGGTTTTTCAACACTAACACAAGTGCGAAAAGTGGTTTTTCCACACTAATACAAGTGCAAAAGTGGTTTCCTGCACCAACACAAGTGCGAAAAGTGGTTTTTCAACACTAACACAAGTGCGAAAAGTGGTTTTTCAACACTAACACAAGTGCGAAAAGTGGTTTTTCAACACTATCACAAGTGTAAAAAGTGTTTTTTCCACACTAATACAAGTGCAAAAGTGGTTTCCTGCACCAACACAAGGGCGAAAAGTGGTTTTTCAACACTAACACAAGTGCGAAAAGTGGTTTTTCAACACTAACACAAGTGCGAAAAGTGGTTTTTCAACACTATCACAAGTGTAAAAAGTGTTTTTTCCACACTAATACAAGTGCAAAAGTGGTTTCCTGCACCAACACAAGTGCGAAAAGTGGTTTTTCAACACTAACACAAGTGCGAAAAGTGTTTTTTCCACACTAATACAAGTGCAAAAAGTGTTTTTTCCACACTAATACAAGTGCAAAAGTGGTTTCCTGCACCAACACAAGTGCGAAAAGTGGTTTTTCAACACTAACACAAGTGCGAAAAGTGGTTTTTCAACACTAACACAAGTGCGAAAAGTGTTTTTTCCACACTAATACAAGTGCAAAAGTGGTTTCCTGCACCGACACAAGTGCGAAAAGTGGTTTTTCAACACTAACACAAGTGCGAAAAGTGGTTTTTCCACACTAACAAAAGTGCGAAAAGTGGTTTTTCAACACTATCACAAGTGTAAAAAGTGTTTTTTCCACACTAATAAAAGTGCAAAAGTGGTTTCCTGCACCAACACAAGTGCGAAAAGTGGTTTTTCAACACTAACACAAGTGCAAAAAGTGGTTTTTCAACACTAACAAAAGTGCAAAAAGTGTTTTTTCCACACTATCACAAGTGTAAAAAGTGTTTTTTCCACACTAATACAAGTGCAAAAGTGGTTTCCTGCACCAACACAAGTGCGAAAAGTGGTTTTTCAACACTAACACAAGTGCGAAAAGTGGTTTTTCAACACTAACACAAGTGCGAAAAGTGTTTTTTCCACACTAATACAAGTGCAAAAGTGGTTTCCTGCACCAACACAAGTGCGAAAAGTGGTTTTTCAACACTAACACAAGTGCGAAAAGTGGTTTTTCCACACTAATACAAGTGCAAAAGTGGTTTCCTGCACCAACACAAGTGCGAAAAGTGGTTTTTCCACACTAATACAAGTGCAAAAGTGGTTTCCTGCACCAACACAAGTGCGAAAAGTGGTTTTTCAACACTAACACAAGTGCAAAAAGTGGTTTTTCCACACTAATACAAGTGCAAAAGTGGTTTCCTGCACCAACACAAGTGCGAAAAGTGGTTTTTCAACACTAACACAAGTGCGAAAAGTGGTTTTTCAACACTATCACAAGTGCAAAAAGTGTTTTTTCCACACTAATACAAGTGCAAAAGTGGTTTCCTGCACCAACACAAGTGCGAAAGTGGTTTTTAAACACTAACACAAGTGCGAAAAGTGGTTTTTCAACACTATCACAAGTGCAAAAAGTGTTTTTTCCACACTATTACAAGTGCAAAAGTGGTTTCCTGCACCAACACAAGTGCAAAAAGTGGTTTTTCAACACTAACACAAGTGCGAAAAGTGGTTTTTCAACACTAACACAAGTGCGAAAAGTGTTTTTTCCACACTAATACAAGTGCAAAAGTGGTTTCCTGCACCAACACAAGTGCGAAAAGTGGTTTTTCAACACTAACACAAGTGCGAAAAGTGGTTTTTCCACACTAATACAAGTGCAAAAGTGGTTTCCTGCACCAACACAAGTGCGAAAAGTGGTTTTTCCACACTAATACAAGGGCAAAAGTGGTTTCCTGCACAAACACAAGTGCGAAAAGTGGTTTTTCAACACTAACACAAGTGTGAAAAGTGGTTTTTCAACACCATCACAAGTGCAAAAAGTGTTTTTTCCACACCAATACAAGTGCAAAATGGTTTCCTGCACCAACACAAGTGCGAAAAGTGGTTTTTCAACACTAACACAAGTGCGAAAAGTGGTTTTTCAACACTAACACAAGTGCGAAAAGTGTTTTTTCCACACTAATACAAGTGCAAAAGTGGTTTCCTGCACCAACACAAGTGCGAAAAGTGGTTTTTCAACACTAACACAAGTGCGAAAAGTGGTTTTTCCACACTAATACAAGTGCAAAAGTGGTTTCCTGCACCAACACAAGTGCGAAAAGTGGTTTTTCAACACTAACACAAGTGCGAAAAGTGGTTTTTCAACACTAACACAAGTGCGAAAAGTGGTTTTTCAACACTATCACAAGTGTAAAAAGTGTTTTTTTCCACACTAATACAAGTGCAAAAGTGGTTTCCTGCACCAACACAAGGGCGAAAAGTGGTTTTTCAACACTAACACAAGTGCGAAAAGTGGTTTTTCAACACAAACACAAGTGCGAAAAGTGGATTTTCAACACTATCACAAGTGTAAAAAGTGTTTTTTCCACACTAATACAAGTGCAAAAGTGGTTTCCTGCACCAACACAAGTGCGAAAAGTGGTTTTTCAACACTAACACAAGTGCGAAAAGTGTTTTTTCCACACTAATACAAGTGCAAAAAGTGTTTTTTCCACACTAATACAAGTGCAAAAGTGGTTTCCTGCACCAACACAAGTGCGAAAAGTGGTTTTTCAACACTAACACAAGTGCGAAAAGTGGTTTTTCAACACTAACACAAGTGCGAAAAGTGTTTTTTCCACACTAATACAAGTGCAAAAGCGGTTTCCTGCACCGACACAAGTGCGAAAAGTGGTTTTTCAACACTAACACAAGTGCGAAAAGTGGTTTTTCCACACTAACAAAAGTGCGAAAAGTGGTTTTTCAACACTATCACAAGTGTAAAAAGTGTTTTTTCCACACTAATAAAAGTGCAAAAGTGGTTTCCTGCACCAACACAAGTGCGAAAAGTGGTTTTTCAACACTAACACAAGTGCAAAAAGTGGTTTTTCAACACTAACAAAAGTGCAAAAAGTGTTTTTTCCACACTATCACAAGTGTAAAAAGTGTTTTTTCCACACTAATACAAGTGCAAAAGTGGTTTCCTGCACCAACACAAGTGTGAAAAGTGGTTTTTCAACACTAACACAAGTGCGAAAAGTGGTTTTTCAACACTAACACAAGTGCGAAAAGTGTTTTTTCCACACTAATACAAATGCAAAAAGTGTTTTTTCCACACTAATACAAGTGCAAAAGTGGTTTCCTGCACCAACACAAGTGCGAAAAGTGGTTTTTCAACACTAACACAAGTGCGAAAAGTGGTTTTTCCACACTAATACAAGTGCAAAAGTGGTTTCCTGCACCAACACAAGTGCGAAAAGTGGTTTTTCAACACTAACACAAGTGCGAAAAGTGGTTTTTCAACACTAACACAAGTGCGAAAAGTGTTTTTTCCACACTAATACAAGTGCAAAAGTGGTTTCCTGCACCAACACAAGTGCGAAAAGTGGTTTTTCAACACTAACACAAGTGCGAAAAGTGGTTTTTCCACACTAATACAAGTGCAAAAGTGGTTTCCTGCACCAACACAAGTGCGAAAAGTGGTTTTTCCACACTAATACAAGTGCAAAAGTGGTTTCCTGCACCAACACAAGTGCGAAAAGTGGTTTTTCAACACTAACACAAGTGCAAAAAAGTGGTTTTTCCACACTAATACAAGTGCAAAAGTGGTTTCCTGCACCAACACAAGTGCGAAAAGTGGTTTTTCAACACTAACACAAGTGCGAAAAGTGGTTTTTCAACACTATCACAAGTGCAAAAAGTGTTTTTTCCACACTAATACAAGTGCAAAAGTGGTTTCCTGCACCAACACAAGTGCGAAAGTGGTTTTTAAACACTAACACAAGTGCGAAAAGTGGTTTTTCAACACTATCACAAGTGCAAAAAGTGTTTTTTCCACACTATTACAAGTGCAAAAGTGGTTTCCTGCACCAACACAAGTGCAAAAAGTGTTTTTTCCACACTAATACAAGTGCAAAAGTGGTTTCCTGCACCAACACAAGTGCGAAAAGTGGTTTTTCAACACTAACACAAGTGCGAAAAGTGGTTTTTCAACACTAACACAAGTGCGAAAAGTGTTTTTTCCACACTAATACAAGTGCAAAAGTGGTTTCCTGCACCAACACAAGTGCGAAAAGTGGTTTTTCAACACTAACACAAGTGCGAAAAGTGGTTTTTCCACACTAATACAAGTGCAAAAGTGGTTTCCTGCACCAACACAAGTGCGAAAAGTGGTTTTTCCACACTAATACAAGTGCAAAAGTGGTTTCCTGCACAAACACAAGTGCGAAAAGTGGTTTTTCAACACTAACACAAGTGTGAAAAGTGGTTTTTCAACACTATCACAAGTGCAAAAAGTGTTTTTTCCACACCAATACAAGTGCAAAATGGTTTCCTGCACCAACACAAGTGCGAAAAGTGGTTTTTCAACACTAACACAAGTGCGAAAAGTGGTTTTTCAACACTAACACAAGTGCGAAAAGTGTTTTTTCCACACTAATACAAGTGCAAAAGTGGTTTCCTGCACCAACACAAGTGCGAAAAGTGGTTTTTCAACACTAACACAAGTGCGAAAAGTGGTTTTTCCACACTAATACAAGTGCAAAAGTGGTTTCCTGCACCAACACAAGTGCGAAAAGTGGTTTTTCAACACTAACACAAGTGCGAAAAGTGGTTTTTCAACACTAACACAAGTGCGAAAAGTGGTTTTTCAACACTATCACAAGTGTAAAAAGTGTTTTTTCCACACTAATACAAGTGCAAAAGTGGTTTCCTGCACCAACACAAGTGCGAAAAGTGGTTTTTCAACACTAACACAAGTGCGAAAAGTGGTTTTTCAACACTAACACAAGTGCGAAAAGTGGTTTTTCAACACTATCACAAGTGTAAAAAGTGTTTTTTCCACACTAATACAAGTGCAAAAGTGGTTTCCTGCACCAACACAAGTGCGAAAAGTGGTTTTTCAACACTAACACAAGTGCGAAAAGTGTTTTTTCCACACTAATACAAGTGCAAAAAGTGTTTTTTCCACACTAATACAAGTGCAAAAGTGGTTTCCTGCACCAACACAAGTGCGAAAAGTGGTTTTTCAACACTAACACAAGTGCGAAAAGTGGTTTTTCAACACTAACACAAGTGCGAAAAGTGTTTTTTCCACACTAATACAAGTGCAAAAGTGGTTTCCTGCACCAACACAAGTGCGAAAAGTGGTTTTTCAACACTAACACAAGTGCGAAAAGTGGTTTTTCCACACTAACAAAAGTGCGAAAAGTGGTTTTTCAACACTATCACAAGTGCAAAAAGTGTTTTTCCACACTAATACAAGTGCAAAAGTGGTTTCCTGCACCAACACAAGTGCGAAAAGTGGTTTTTCAACACTAACACAAGTGCAAAAAGTGGTTTTTCAACACTAACAAAAGTGCAAAAAGTGTTTTTTCCACACTATCACAAGTGTAAAAAGTGTTTTTTCCACACTAATACAAGTGCAAAAGTGGTTTCCTGCACCAATACAAGTGTGAAAAGTGGTTTTTCAACACTAACACAAGTGCGAAAAGTGGTTTTTCAACACTAACACAAGTGCGAAAAGTGTTTTTTCCACACTAATACAAGTGCAAAAAGTGTTTTTTCCACACTAATACAAGTGCAAAAGTGGTTTCCTGCACCAACACAAGTGCAAAAAGTGGTTTTTCAACACTAACACAAGTGCGAAAAGTGGTTTTTCAACACTAACACAAGTGCGAAAAGTGTTTTTTCCACACTAATACAAGTGCAAAAGTGGTTTCCTGCACCAACACAAGTGCGAAAAGTGGTTTTTCAACACTAACACAAGTGTGAAAAGTGGTTTTCCACACTAATACAAGTGCAAAAGTGGTTTCCTGCACCAACACAAGTGCGAAAAGTGGTTTTTCAACACTAACACAAGTGCGAAAAGTGGTTTTTCAACACTAACACAAGTGCGTAAAGTGGTTTTTCAACACTATCACAAGTGTAAAAAGTGTTTTTTCCACACTTATACAAGTGCAAAAGTGGTTTCCTGCACCAACACAAGTGCGAAAAGTGGTTTTTCAACACTAACACAAGTGCGAAAAGTGGTTTTTCAACACTATCACAAGTGCAAAAAGTGTTTTTTCCACACTAATACAAGTGCAAAAGTGGTTTCCTGCACCAACACAAGTGCGAAAAGTGGTTTTTCAACACTAACACAAGTGCGAAAAGTGGTTTTTCAACACTAACACAAGTGCAAAAAGTGGTTTTTCCACACTAATACAAGTGCAAAAGTGGTTTCCTGCACCAACACTAGTGCGAAAAGTGGTTTTTCAACACTAACACAAGTGCGAAAAGTGGTTTTTCAACACTATCACAAGTGCAAAAAGTGTTTTTTCCACACTAATACAAGTGCAAAAGTGGTTTCCTGCACCAACACAAGTGCGAAAGTGGTTTTTAAACACTAACACAAGTGCGAAAAGTGGTTTTTCAACACTATCACAAGTGCAAAAAGTGTTTTTTCCACACTATTACAAGTGCAAAAGTGGTTTCCTGCACCAACACAAGTGCAAAAAGTGTTTTTTCCACACTAATACAAGTGCAAAAGTGGTTTCCTGCACCAACACAAGTGCGAAAAGTGGTTTTTCAACACTAACACAAGTGCGAAAAGTGGTTTTTCAACACTAACACAAGTGCGAAAAGTATTTTTTTCCACACTAATACAAGTGCAAAAGTGGTTTCCTGCACCAACACAAGTGCGAAAAGTGGTTTTTCAACACTAACACAAGTGCGAAAAGTGGTTTTTCCACACTAATACAAGTGCAAAAGTGGTTTCCTGCACCAACACAAGTGCGAAAAGTGGTTTTTCCACACTAATACAAGTGCAAAAGTGGTTTCCTGCACCAACACAAGTGCGAAAAGTGGTTTTTCAACACTAACACAAGTGTGAAAAGTGGTTTTTCAACACTATCACAAGTGCAAAAAGTGTTTTTTCCACACTAATACAAGTGCAAAATGGTTTCCTGCACCAACACAAGTGCGAAAAGTGGTTTTTCAACACTAACACAAGTGCGAAAAGTGGTTTTTCAACACTAACACAAGTGCGAAAAGTGTTTTTTCCACACTAATACAAGTGCAAAAGTGGTTTCCTGCACCAACACAAGTGCGAAAAGTGGTTTTTCAACACTAACACAAGTGCGAAAAGTGGTTTTTCCACACTAATACAAGTGCAAAAGTGGTTTCCTGCACCAACACAAGTGCGAAAAGTGGTTTTTCAACACTAACACAAGTGCGAAAAGTGGTTTTTCAACACTAACACAAGTGCGAAAAGTGGTTTTTCAACACTATCACAAGTGTAAAAAGTGTTTTTTCCACACTAATACAAGTGCAAAAGTGGTTTCCTGCACCAACACAAGTGCGAAAAGTGGTTTTTCAACACTAACACAAGTGCGAAAAGTGGTTTTTCAACACTAACACAAGTGCGAAAAGTGTTTTTTCCACACTAATACAAGTGCAAAAAGTGTTTTTTCCACACTAATACAAGTGCAAAAGTGGTTTCCTGCACCAACACAAGTGCGAAAAGTGGTTTTTCAACACTAACACAAGTGCGAAAAGTGGTTTTTCAACACTAACACAAGTGCGAAAAGTGTTTTTTCCACACTAATACAAGTGCAAAAGTGGTTTCCTGCACCAACACAAGTGCGAAAAGTGGTTTTTCAACACTAACACAAGTGCGAAAAGTGGTTTTTCAACACTAACAAAAGTGCGAAAAGTGTTTTTTCAACACTAACACTTGTGCGAAAAGTGGTTTTTCAACACTAACACAAGTGCGAAAAGTGGTTTTTCAACACTAACACAAGTGCGAAAAGTGGTTTTTCAACACTAACACAAGTGCGAAAAGTAGTTTTTCGAACACTATCACAAGTGCAAAAAGGGTTTTTTCCACACTAATACAAGTGCAAAAGTGGTTTCCTGCACCAACACAAGTGCGAAAAGTGGTTTTTCAACACTAACACAAGTGCGAAAAGTGGTTTTTCAACACTAACACAAGTGCGAAAAGTGTTTTTTCCACACTAATACAAGTGCAAAAGTGGTTTCCTGCACCAACACAAGTGCGAAAAGTGGTTTTTCAACACTAACACAAGTGCGAAAAGTGGTTTTTCAACACTATCACAAGTGCAAAAAGTGTTTTTTCCACACTAATACAAGTGCAAAAGTGGTTTCCTGCACCAACACAAGTGCAAAAAGTGTTTTTTCCACACTAATACAAGTGCAAAAGTGGTTTCCTGCACCAACACAAGTGCAAAAAGTGTTTTTTCCACACTAATACAAGTGCAAAAGTGGTTTCCTGCACCAACACAAGTGCGAAAAGTGGTTTTTCAACACTAACACAAGTGTGAAAAGTGGTTTTTCAACACTATCACAAGTGCAAAAAGTGTTTTTTCCACACTAATACAAGTGCAAAAGTGGTTTCCTGCACCAACACAAGTGCGAAAAGTAGTTTTTCAACACTAACACAAGTGCGAAAAGTGGTTTTTCAACAATAACACAAGTGCGAAAAGTGTTTTTTCCACACTAATACAAGTGCAAAAGTGGTTTTTCCACACCAATACAAGTGCAAAAGTGGTTTCCTGCACCAACACAAGTGCGAAAAGTGGTTTTTCAACACTAACACAAGTGCGAAAAGTGGTTTTTCAACACTATCACAAGTGCAAAAAGTGTTTTTTCCACACTAATACAAGTGCAAAAGTGGTTTCCTGCACCAACACAAGTGCGAAAAGTGGTTTTTCAACACTAACACAAGTGCGAAAAGTGGTTTTTCAACACTAACAAAAGTGCGAAAAGTGTTTTTTCAACACTAACACTTGTGCGAAAAGTGGTTTTTCAACACTAACACAAGTGCGAAAAGTGGTTTTTCAACACTAACACAAGTGCGAAAAGTGGTTTTTCAACACTAACACAAGTGCGAAAAGTAGTTTTTCGAACACTATCACAAGTGCAAAAATGGTTTTTTCCACACTAATACAAGTGCAAAAGTGGTTTCCTGCACCAACACAAGTGCGAAAAGTGGTTTTTCAACACTAACACAAGTGCGAAAAGTGGTTTTTCAACACTAACACAAGTGCGAAAAGTGTTTTTTCCACACTAATACAAGTGCAAAAGTGGTTTCCTGCACCAACACAAGTGCCAAAAGTGGTTTTTCAACACTAACACAAGTGCGAAAAGTGGTTTTTCAACACTATCACAAGTGCAAAAAGTGTTTTTTCCACACTAATACAAGTGCAAAAGTGGTTTCCTGCACCAACACAAGTGCAAAAAGTGTTTTTTCCACACTAATACAAGTGCAAAAGTGGTTTCCTGCACCAACACAAGTGCAAAAAGTGTTTTTTCCACACTAATACAAGTGCAAAAGTGGTTTCCTGCACCAACACAAGTGCGAAAAGTGGTTTTTCAACACTAACACAAGTGTGAAAAGTGGTTTTTCAACACTATCACAAGTGCAAAAAGTGTTTTTTCCACACTAATACAAGTGCAAAAGTGGTTTCCTGCACCAACACAAGTGCGAAAAGTAGTTTTTCAACACTAACACAAGTGCGAAAAGTGGTTTTTCAACACTAACACAAGTGCGAAAAGTGTTTTTTCCACACTAATACAAGTGCAAAAGTGGTTTTTCCACACCAATACAAGTGCAAAAGTGGTTTCCTGCACCAACACAAGTGCGAAAAGTGGTTTTTCAACACTAACACAAGTGCGAAAAGTGGTTTTTCAACACTAACACAAGTGCGAAAAGTGGTTTTTCAACACTATCACAAGTGCAAAAAGTGTTTTTTCCACACTAATACAAGTGCAAAAGTGGTTTCCTGCACCAACACAAGTGTGAAAAGTGGTTTTTCAACACTAACACAAGTGCGAAAAGTGGTTTTTCCACACTAATACAAGTGCAAAAGTTGTTTCCTGCACCAACACAAGTGCGAAAAGTGGTTTTTCAACACTAACACAAGTGCGAAAAGTGGTTTTTCAACACTAACACAAGTGCGAAAAGTGGTTTTTCAACACTACCACAAGTGTAAAAAGTGTTTTTTCCACACTAATACAAGTGCAAAAGTGGTTTCCTGCACCAACACAAGTGCGAAAAGTGGTTTTTCAACACTAACACAAGTGCGAAAAGTGGTTTTTCAACACTATCACAAGTGCAAAAAGTGTTTTTTCCACACTAATACAAGTGCAAAAGTGGTTTCCTGCACCAACACAAGTGCGAAAAGTGGTTTTTCAACACTAACACAAGTGCGAAAAGTGGTTTTTCAACACTAACACAAGCGCAAAAAGTGGTTTTTCCACACTAATACAAGTGCAAAAGTGGTTTCCTGCACCAACACAAGTGCGAAAAGTGGTTTTTCAACACTAACACAAGTGCGAAAAGTGGTTTTTCAACACTATCACAAGTGCAAAAAGTGTTTTTTCCACACTAATACAAGTGCAAAAGTGGTTTCCTGCACCAACACAAGTGCGAAAGTGGTTTTTAAACACTAACACAAGTGCGAAAAGTGGTTTTTCAACACTATCACAAGTGCAAAAAGTGTTTTTTCCACACTATTACAAGTGCAAAAGTGGTTTCCTGCACCAACACAAGTGCGAAAAGTGGTTTTTCAACACTAACACAAGTGCGAAAAGTGGTTTTTCAACACTAACAAAAGTGCGAAAAGTGTTTTTTCAACACTAACACTTGTGCAAAAAGTGGTTTTTCAACACTAACACAAGTGCGAAAAGTGTTTTTTCCACACTAATACAAGTGCAAAAAGTGTTTTTTCCACACTAATACAAGTGCAAAAGTGGTTTCCTGCACCAACACAAGTGCGAAAAGTGGTTTTTCAACACTAACACAAGTGCGAAAAGTGGTTTTTCAACACTAACACAAGTGCGAAAAGTGGTTTTTCAACACTAACACAAATGCGAAAAGTGGTTTTTCCACACTAATACAAGTGCAAAAGTGGTTTCCTGCACCAACACAAGTGCGAAAAGTGGTTTTTCAACACTAACACAAGTGCGAAAAGTGGTTTTTCAACACTAACAAAAGTGCGAAAAGTGTTTTTTCAACACTAACACTTGTGCGAAAAGTGGTTTTTCAACACTAACACAAGTGCGAAAAGTGGTTTTTCAACACTAACACAAGTGCGAAAAGTGGTTTTTCAACACTAACACAAGTGCGAAAAGTGGTTTTTCGAACACTATCACAAGTGCAAAAAGGGTTTTTTCCACACTAATACAAGTGCAAAAGTGGTTTCCTGCACCAACACAAGTGCGAAAAGTGGTTTTTCAACACTAACACAAGTGCGAAAAGTGGTTTTTCAACACTAACACAAGTGCGAAAAGTGTTTTTTCCACACTAATACAAGTGCAAAAGTGGTTTCCTGCACCAACACAAGTGCGAAAAGTGGTTTTTCAACACTAACACAAGTGCGAAAAGTGGTTTTTCAACACTATCACAAGTGCAAAAAGTGTTTTTTCCACACTAATACAAGTGCAAAAGTGGTTTCCTGCACCAACACAAGTGCAAAAAGTGTTTTTTCCACACTAATACAAGTGCAAAAGTGGTTTCCTGCACCAACACAAGTGCAAAAAGTGTGTTTTCCACACTAATACAAGTGCAAAAGTGGTTTCCTGCACCAACACAAGTGCGAAAAGTGGTTTTTCAACACTAACACAAGTGTGAAAAGTGGTTTTTCAACACTATCACAAGTGCAAAAAGTGTTTTTTCCACACTAATACAAGTGCAAAAGTGGTTTCCTGCACCAACACAAGTGCGAAAAGTGGTTTTTCAACACTAACACAAGTGCGAAAAGTGGTTTTTCAACACTAACACAAGTGCGAAAAGTGTTTTTTCCACACTAATACAAGTGCAAAAGTGGTTTTTCCACACTAATACAAGTGCAAAAGTGGTTTCCTGCACCAACACAAGTGCGAAAAGTGGTTTTTCAACACTAACACAAGTGCGAAAAGTGGTTTTTCAACACTAACACAAGTGCGAAAAGTGGTTTTTCAACACTATCACAAGTGCAAAAAGTGTTTTTTCCACACTAATACAAGTGCAAAAGTGGTTTCCTGCACCAACACAAGTGCGAAAAGTGGTTTTTCAACACTAACACAAGTGCGAAAAGTGGTTTTTCCACACTAATACAAGTGCAAAAGTTGTTTCCTGCACCAACACAAGTGCGAAAAGTGGTTTTTCAACACTAACACAAGTGCGAAAAGTGGTTTTTCAACACTAACACAAGTGCGAAAAGTGTTTTTTCCACACTAATACAAGTGCAAAAGGGGTTTCCTGCACCAACACAAGTGCGAAAAGTGGTTTTTCCACACTAATACAAGTGCAAAAGTGGTTTCCTGCACCAACACAAGTGCGAAAAGTGGTTTTTCAACACTAACACAAGTGTGAAAAGTGGCTTTTCAACACTATCACAAGTGCAAAAAGTGTTTTTTCCACACTAATACAAGTGCAAAATGGTTTCCTGCACCAACACAAGTGCGAAAAGTGGTTTTTCAACACTAACACAAGTGCGAAAAGTGGTTTTTCAACATTAACACAAGTGCGAAAAGTGTTTTTTCCACACTAATACAAGTGCAAAAGTGGTTTCCTGCACCAACACAAGTGCGAAAAGTGGTTTTTCAACACTAACACAAGTGCGAAAAGTGGTTTTTCCACACTAATACAAGTGCAAAAGTGGTTTCCTGCACCAACACAAGTGCGAAAAGTGGTTTTTCAACACTAACACAAGTGCGAAAAGTGGTTTTTCAACACTAACACAAGTGCGAAAAGTGGTTTTTCAACACTATCACAAGTGTAAAAAGTGTTTTTTCCACACTAATACAAGTGCAAAAGTGGTTTCCTGCACCAACACAAGTGCGAAAAGTGATTTTTCAACACTAACACAAGTGCGAAAAGTGGTTTTTCAACACTAACACAAGTGCGAAAAGTGTTTTTTCCACACTAATACAAGTGCAAAAAGTGTTTTTTCCACACTAATACAAGTGCAAAAGTGGTTTCCTGCACCAACACAAGTGCGAAAAGTGGTTTCTCAACACTAACACAAGTGCGAAAAGTTTTCAACACTAACACAAGTGCGAAAAGTGTTTTTTCCACACTAATACAAGTGCAAAAGTGGTTTCCTGCACCAACACAAGTGCGAAAAGTGGTTTTTCAACACTAACACAAGTGCGAAAAGTGGTTTTTCAACACTAACAAAAGTGCGAAAAGTGTTTTTTCAACACTAACACTTGTGCAAAAAGTGGTTTTTCAACACTAACACAAGTGCGAAAAGTGTTTTTTCCACACTAATACAAGTGCAAAAAGTGTTTTTTCCACACTAATACAAGTGCAAAAGTGGTTTCCTGCACCAACACAAGTGCGAAAAGTGGTTTTTCAACACTAACACAAGTGCGAAAAGTGGTTTTTCAACACTAACACAAGTGCGAAAAGTGGTTTTTCAACACTAACACAAATGCGAAAAGTGGTTTTTCCACACTAATACAAGTGCAAAAGTGGTTTCCTGCACCAACACAAGTGCGAAAAGTGGTTTTTCAACACTAACACAAGTGCGAAAAGTGGTTTTTCAACACTAACAAAAGTGCGAAAAGTGTTTTTTCAACACTAACACTTGTGCGAAAAGTGGTTTTTCAACACTAACACAAGTGCGAAAAGTGGTTTTTCAACACTAACACAAGTGCGAAAAGTGGTTTTTCAACACTAACACAAGTGCGAAAAGTGGTTTTTCGAACACTATCACAAGTGCAAAAAGGGTTTTTTCCACACTAATACAAGTGCAAAAGTGGTTTCCTGCACCAACACAAGTGCGAAAAGTGGTTTTTCAACACTAACACAAGTGCGAAAAGTGGTTTTTCAACACTAACACAAGTGCGAAAAGTGTTTTTTCCACACTAATACAAGTGCAAATGTGGTTTCCTGCACCAACACAAGTGCGAAAAGTGGTTTTTCAACACTAACACAAGTGCGAAAAGTGGTTTTTCAACACTATCACAAGTGCAAAAAGTGTTTTTTCCACACTAATACAAGTGCAAAAGTGGTTTCCTGCACCAACACAAGTGCAAAAAGTGTTTTTTCCACACTAATACAAGTGCAAAAGTGGTTTCCTGCACCAACACAAGTGCAAAAAGTGTGTTTTCCACACTAATACAAGTGCAAAAGTGGTTTCCTGCACCAACACAAGTGCGAAAAGTGGTTTTTCAACACTAACACAAGTGTGAAAAGTGGTTTTTCAACACTATCACAAGTGCAAAAAGTGTTTTTTCCACACTAATACAAGTGCAAAAGTGGTTTCCTGCACCAACACAAGTGCGAAAAGTGGTTTTTCAACACTAACACAAGTGCGAAAAGTGGTTTTTCAACACTAACACAAGTGCGAAAAGTGTTTTTTCCACACTAATACAAGTGCAAAAGTGGTTTTTCCACACTAATACAAGTGCAAAAGTGGTTTCCTGCACCAACACAAGTGCGAAAAGTGGTTTTTCAACACTAACACAAGTGCGAAAAGTGGTTTTTCAACACTAACACAAGTGCGAAAAGTGGTTTTTCAACACTATCACAAGTGCAAAAAGTGTTTTTTCCACACTAATACAAGTGCAAAAGTGGTTTCCTGCACCAACACAAGTGCGAAAAGTGGTTTTTCAACACTAACACAAGTGCGAAAAGTGGTTTTTCCACACTAATACAAGTGCAAAAGTTGTTTCCTGCACCAACACAAGTGCGAAAAGTGGTTTTTCAACACTAACACAAGTGCGAAAAGTGGTTTTTCAACACTAACACAAGTGCGAAAAGTGTTTTTTCCACACTAATACAAGTGCAAAAGGGGTTTCCTGCACCAACACAAGTGCGAAAAGTGGTTTTTCCACACTAATACAAGTGCAAAAGTGGTTTCCTGCACCAACACAAGTGCGAAAAGTGGTTTTTCAACACTAACACAAGTGTGAAAAGTGGTTTTTCAACACTATCACAAGTGCAAAAAGTGTTTTTTCCACACTAATACAAGTGCAAAATGGTTTCCTGCACCAACACAAGTGCGAAAAGTGGTTTTTCAACACTAACACAAGTGCGAAAAGTGGTTTTTCAACACTAACACAAGTGCGAAAAGTGTTTTTTCCACACTAATACAAGTGCAAAAGTGGTTTCCTGCACCAACACAAGTGCAAAAAGTGGTTTTTCAACACTAACACAAGTGCGAAAAGTGGTTTTTCCACACTAATACAAGTGCAAAAGTGGTTTCCTGCACCAACACAAGTGCGAAAAGTGGTTTTTCAACACTAACACAAGTGCGAAAAGTGGTTTTTCAACACTAACACAAGTGCGAAAAGTGGTTTTTCAACACTATCACAAGTGTAAAAAGTGTTTTTTCCACACTAATACAAGTGCAAAAGTGGTTTCCTGCACCAACACAAGTGCGAAAAGTGATTTTTCAACACTAACACAAGTGCGAAAAGTGGTTTTTCAACACTAACACAAGTGCGAAAAGTGTTTTTTCCACACTAATACAAGTGCAAAAAGTGTTTTTTCCACACTAATACAAGTGCAAAAGTGGTTTCCTGCACCAACACAAGTGCGAAAAGTGGTTTCTCAACACTAACACAAGTGCGAAAAGTTTTCAACACTAACACAAGTGCGAAAAGTGTTTTTTCCACACTAATACAAGTGCAAAAGTGGTTTCCTGCACCAACACAAGTGCGAAAAGTGGTTTTTCAACACTAACACAAGTGCGAAAAGTGGTTTTTCCACACTAATACAAGTGCAAAAGTGGTTTCCTGCACCAACACAAGTGCGAAAAGTGGTTTTTCAACACTAACACAAGTGCAAAAAGTGTTTTTTCCACACTAGTACAAGTGCAAAAGTGGTTTCCTGCACCAACACAAGTGCGAAAAGTGGTTTTTCAACACTAACGCAAGTGCGAAAAGTGGTTTTTCAACACTAACAAAAGTGCGAAAAGTGTTTTTTCAACACTAACACTTGTGCGAAAAGTGGTTTTTCAACACTAACACAAGTGCGAGAAGTGGTTTTTCAACACTAACACAAGTGCGAAAAGTGGTTTTTCAACACTAACACAAGTGCGAAAAGTAGTTTTTCGAACACTATCACAAGTGCAAAAATGGTTTTTTCCACACTAATACAAGTGCAAAAGTGGTTTCCTGCACCAACACAAGTGCGAAAAGTGGTTTTTCAACACTAACACAAGTGCGAAAAGTGGTTTTTCAACACTAACACAAGTGCGAAAAGTGTTTTTTCCACACTAATACAAGTGCAAAAGTGGTTTCCTGCACCAACACAAGTGCGAAAAGTGGTTTTTCAACACTAACACAAGTGCGAAAAGTGGTTTTTCAACACTATCACAAGTGCAAAAAGTGTTTTTTCCACACTAATACAAGTGCAAAAGTGGTTTCCTGCACCAACACAAGTGCAAAAAGTGTTTTTTCCACACTAATACAAGTGCAAAAGTGGTTTCCTGCACCAACACAAGTGCAAAAAGTGTTTTTTCCACACTAATACAAGTGCAAAAGTGGTTTCCTGCACCAACACAAGTGCGAAAAGTGGTTTCTCAACACTAACACAAGTGCGAAAAGTTTTCAACACTAACACAAGTGCGAAAAGTGTTTTTTCCACACTAATACAAGTGCAAAAGTGGTTTCCTGCACCAACACAAGTGCGAAAAGTGGTTTTTCAACATTAACACAAGTGCGAAAAGTGGTTTTTCTTTCAACACTAACACAAGTGCGAAAAGTGTTTTTTCCACACTAATACAAGTGCAAAAGTGGTTTTTCCACACCAATACAAGTGCAAAAGTGGTTTCCTGCACCAACACAAGTGCGAAAAGTGGTTTTTCAACACTAACACAAGTGCGAAAAGTGGTTTTTCAACACTAACACAAGTGCGAAAAGTGGTTTTTCAACACTATCACAAGTGCAAAAAGTGTTTTTTCCACACTAATACAAGTGCAAAAGTGGTTTCCTGCACCAACACAAGTGTGAAAAGTGGTTTTTCAACACTAACACAAGTGCGAAAAGTGGTTTTTCCACACTAATACAAGTGCAAAAGTTGTTTCCTGCACCAACACAAGTGCGAAAAGTGGTTTTTCAACACTAACACAAGTGCGAAAAGTGGTTTTTCAACACTAACACAAGTGCGAAAAGTGGTTTTTCAACACTATCACAAGTGTAAAAAGTGTTTTTTCCACACTAATA
Source organism: Myxine glutinosa (assembly GCF_964187855.1). Lineage (NCBI taxonomy): Eukaryota > Metazoa > Chordata > Myxini > Myxiniformes > Myxinidae > Myxine > Myxine glutinosa. The sequence goes on along the minus strand of NW_027618452.1, from coordinate 24,820 downwards.
CAAGTGCAAAAGTGGTTTCCTGCACCAACACAAGTGTGAAAAGTGGTTTTTCAACACTAACACAAGTGCGAAAAGTGGTTTTTCAACACTATCACAAGTGCAAAAAGGGTTTTTTCCACACTAATACAAGTGCAAAAGTGGTTTCCTGCACCAACACAAGTGCGAAAAGTGGTTTTTCAACACTAACACAAGTGCGAAAAGTGGTTTTTCAACACTAACACAAGTGCAAAAAGTGGTTTTTCCACACTAATACAAGTGCAAAAGTGGTTTCCTGCACCAACACAAGTGCGAAAAGTGGTTTTTCAACACTAACACAAGTGCGAAAAGTGGTTTTTCAACACTATCACAAGTGCAAAAAGTGTTTTTTCCACACTAATACAAGTGCAAAAGTGGTTTCCTGCACCAACACAAGTGCGAAAGTGGTTTTTAAACACTAACACAAGTGCGAAAAGTGGTTTTTCAACACTATCACAAGTGCAAAAAGTGTTTTTTCCACACTATTACAAGTGCAAAAGTGGTTTCCTGCACCAACACAAGTGCGAAAAGTGGTTTTTCAACACTAACACAAGTGCGAAAAGTGGTTTTTCAACACTAACAAAAGTGCGAAAAGTGTTTTTTCAACACTAACACTTGTGCGAAAAGTGGTTTTTCAACACTAACACAAGTGCGAAAAGTGGTTTTTCAACACTAACACAAGTGCGAAAAGTGGTTTTTCAACACTAACACAAGTGCGAAAAGTAGTTTTTCGAACACTATCACAAGTGCAAAAATGGTTTTTTCCACACTAATACAAGTGCAAAAGTGGTTTCCTGCACCAACACAAGTGCGAAAAGTGGTTTTTCAACACTAACACAAGTGCGAAAAGTGGTTTTTCAACACTAACACAAGTGCGAAAAGTGTTTTTTCCACACTAATACAAGTGCAAAAGTGGTTTCCTGCACCAACACAAGTGCGAAAAGTGGTTTTTCAACACTAACACAAGTGCGAAAAGTGGTTTTTCAACACTATCACAAGTGCAAAAAGTGTTTTTTCCACACTAATACAAGTGCAAAAGTGGTTTCCTGCACCAACACAAGTGCAAAAAGTGTTTTTTCCACACTAATACAAGTGCAAAAGTGGTTTCCTGCACCAACACAAGTGCAAAAAGTGTTTTTTCCACACTAATACAAGTGCAAAAGTGGTTTCCTGCACCAACACAAGTGCGAAAAGTGGTTTTTCAACACTAACACAAGTGTGAAAAGTGGTTTTTCAACACTATCACAAGTGCAAAAAGTGTTTTTTCCACACTAATACAAGTGCAAAAGTGGTTTCCTGCACCAACACAAGTGCGAAAAGTAGTTTTTCAACACTAACACAAGTGCGAAAAGTGGTTTTTCAACACTAACACAAGTGCGAAAAGTGTTTTTTCCACACTAATACAAGTGCAAAAGTGGTTTTTCCACACCAATACAAGTGCAAAAGTGGTTTCCTGCACCAACACAAGTGCGAAAAGTGGTTTTTCAACACTAACACAAGTGCGAAAAGTGGTTTTTCAACACTAACACAAGTGCGAAAAGTGGTTTTTCAACACTATCACAAGTGCAAAAAGTGTTTTTTCCACACTAATACAAGTGCAAAAGTGGTTTCCTGCACCAACACAAGTGTGAAAAGTGGTTTTTCAACACTAACACAAGTGCGAAAAGTGGTTTTTCCACACTAATACAAGTGCAAAAGTTGTTTCCTGCACCAACACAAGTGCGAAAAGTGGTTTTTCAACACTAACACAAGTGCGAAAAGTGGTTTTTCGAACACTATCACAAGTGCAAAAAGTGTTTTTTCCACTCTAATACAAGTGCAAAAGTGGTTTCCTGCACCAACACAAGTGCGAAAGTGGTTTTTAAACACTAACACAAGTGCGAAAAGTGGTTTTTCAACACTATCACAAGTGCAAAAAGTGTTTTTTCCACACTATTACAAGTGCAAAAGTGGTTTCCTGCACCAACACAAGTGCGAAAAGTGGTTTTTCAACACTAACACAAGTGCGAAAAGTGGTTTTTCAACACTAACAAAAGTGCGAAAAGTGTTTTTTCAACACTAACACTTGTGCGAAAAGTGGTTTTTCAACACTAACACAAGTGCGAAAAGTGGTTTTTCAACACTAACACAAGTGCGAAAAGTGGTTTTTCAACACTAACACAAGTGCGAAAAGTGGTTTTTCGAACACTATCACAAGTGCAAAAAGGGTTTTTTCCACACTAATACAAGTGCAAAAGTGGTTTCCTGCACCAACACAAGTGCGAAAAGTGGTTTTCAACACTAACACAAGTGCGAAAAGTGTTTTTTCCACACTAATACAAGTGCAAAAGTGGTTTCCTGCACCAACACAAGTGCGAAAAGTGGTTTTTCAACACTAACACAAGTGCGAAAAGTGGTTTTTCCACACTAATACAAGTGCAAAAGTGGTTTCCTGCACCAACACAAGTGCGAAAAGTGGTTTTTCAACACTAACACAAGTGCGAAAAGTGGTTTTTCAACACTAACACAAGTGCGAAAAGTGGTTTTTCAACACTATCACAAGTGTAAAAAGTGCTTTTTCCACACTAATACAAGTGCAAAAGTGGTTTCCTGCACCAACACAAGTGCGAAAAGTGGTTTTTCAACACTAACACAAGTGCGAAAAGTGGTTTTTCAACACTATCACAAGTGCAAAAAGTGTTTTTTCCACACTAATACAAGTGCAAAAGTGGTTTCCTGCACCAACACAAGTGCGAAAGTGGTTTTTAAACACTAACACAAGTGCGAAAAGTGGTTTTTCAACACTATCACAAGTGCAAAAAGTGTTTTTTCCACACTATTACAAGTGCAAAAGTGGTTTCCTGCACCAACACAAGTACGAAAAGTGGTTTTTCAACACTAACACAAGTGCGAAAAGTGGTTTTTCAACACTAACAAAAGTGCGAAAAGTGTTTTTTCAACACTAACACTTGTGCGAAAAGTGGTTTTTCAACACTAACACAAGTGCGAAAAGTGGTTTTTTAACACTAACACAAGTGCGAAAAGTGTTTTTTCCACACTAATACAAGTGCAAAAAGTGTTTTTTCCACACTAATACAAGTGCAAAAGTGGTTTCCTGCACCAACACAAGTGTGAAAAGTGGTTTTTCAACACTAACACAAGTGCGAAAAGTGGTTTTTCAACACTAACACAAGTGCGAAAAGTGTTTTTTCCACACTAATACAAGTGCAAAAGTGGTTTCCTGCACCAACACAAGTGCGAAAAGTGGTTTTTCAACACTAACACAAGTGCGAAAAGTGGTTTTTCCACACTAATACAAGTGCAAAAGTGGTTTCCTGCACCAACACAAGTGCGAAAAGTGGTTTTTCAACACTAACACAAGTGCGAAAAGTGGTTTTTCAACACTAACACAAGTGCGAAAAGTGGTTTTTCAACACTAACACAAGTGCGAAAAGTGGTTTTTCAACACTATCACAAGTGTAAAAAGTGTTTTTTCCACACTATTACAAGTGCAAAAGTGGTTTCCTGCACCAACACAAGTGCGAAAAGTGGTTTTTCAACACTAACACAAGTGCGAAAAGTGGTTTTTCAACACTAACAAAAGTGCGAAAAGTGTTTTTTCAACACTAACACTTGTGCGAAAAGTGGTTTTTCAACACTAACACAAGTGCGAAAAGTGTTTTTTCCACACTAATACAAGTGCAAAAAGTGTTTTTTCCACACTAATACAAGTGCAAAAGTGGTTTCCTGCACCAACACAAGTGCGAAAAGTGGTTTTTCAACACTAACACAAGTGCGAAAAGTGGTTTTTCCACACTAATACAAGTGCAAAAGTGGTTTCCTGCACCAACACAAGTGCGAAAAGTGGTTTTTCAACACTAACACAAGTGCGAAAAGTGGTTTTTCAACACTAACACAAGTGCGAAAAGTGGTTTTTCAACACTATCACAAGTGTAAAAAGTGCTTTTTCCACACTAATACAAGTGCAAAAGTGGTTTCCTGCACCAACACAAGTGCGAAAAGTGGTTTTTCAACACTAACACAAGTGCGAAAAGTGGTTTTTCAACACTATCACAAGTGCAAAAAGTGTTTTTTCCACACTAATACAAGTGCAAAAGTGGTTTCCTGCACCAACACAAGTGCGAAAGTGGTTTTTAAACACTAACACAAGTGCGAAAAGTGGTTTTTCAACACTATCACAAGTGCAAAAAGTGTTTTTTCCACACTATTACAAGTGCAAAAGTGGTTTCCTGCACCAACACAAGTACGAAAAGTGGTTTTTCAACACTAACACAAGTGCGAAAAGTGGTTTTTCAACACTAACAAAAGTGCGAAAAGTGTTTTTTCAACACTAACACTTGTGCGAAAAGTGGTTTTTCAACACTAACACAAGTGCGAAAAGTGTTTTTTCCACACTAATACAAGTGCAAAAAGTGTTTTTTCCACACTAATACAAGTGCAAAAGTGGTTTCCTGCACCAACACAAGTGCGAAAAGTGGTTTTTCAACACTAACACAAGTGCGAAAAGTGGTTTTTCAACACTAACACAAGTGCGAAAAGTGGTTTTTCAACACTAACACAAGTGCGAAAAGTGTTTTTCCACACTAATACAAGTGCAAAAGTGGTTTCCTGCACCAACACAAGTGCGAAAAGTGGTTTTTCAACACTAACACAAGTGCGAAAAGTGGTTTTTCCACACTAATACAAGTGCAAAAGTGGTTTCCTGCACCAACACAAGTGCGAAAAGTGGTTTTTCAACACTAACACAAGTGCGAAAAGTGGTTTTTCAACACTAACAAAAGTGCGAAAAGTGTTTTTTCAACACTAACACTTGTGCGAAAAGTGGTTTTTCAACACTAACACAAGTGCGAAAAGTGGTTTTTCAACACTAACACAAGTGCGAAAAGTGGTTTTTCAACACTAACACAAGTACGAAAAGTGGTTTTTCGAACACTATCACAAGTGCAAAAAGGGTTTTTTCCACACTAATACAAGTGCAAAAGTGGTTTCCTGCACCAACACAAGTGCGAAAAGTGGTTTTTCAACACTAACACAAGTGCGAAAAGTGGTTTTTCAACACTAACACAAGTGCGAAAAGTGTTTTTTCCACACTAATACAAGTGCAAAAGTGGTTTCCTGCACCAACACAAGTGCGAAAAGTGGTTTTTCAACACTAACACAAGTGCGAAAAGTGGTTTTTCAACACTATCACAAGTGCAAAAAGTGTTTTTTCCACACTAATACAAGTGCAAAAGTGGTTTCCTGCACCAACACAAGTGCGAAAAGTGGATTTCAACACTAACACAAGTGTGAAAAGTGGTTTTTCAACACTATCACAAGTGCAAAAAGTGTTTTTTCCACACTAATACAAGTGCAAAAGTGGTTTCCTGAACCAACACAAGTGCGAAAAGTGGTTTTTCAACACTAACACAAATGCGAAAAGTGGTTTTTCAACACTAACACAAGTGCGAAAAGTGGTTTTTCAACACTATCACAAGTGCAAAAAGTGTTTTTTCCACACTAATACAAGTGCAAAAGTGGTTTCCTGCACCAACACAAGTGCGAAAAGTGGTTTTTCAACACTAACACAAGTGCAAAAAGTGGTTTTTCAACACTATCACAAGTGTAAAAAGTGTTTTTTCCACACTAATACAAGTGCAAAAGTGGTTTCCTGCACCAACACAAGTGCGAAAAGTGGTTTTTCAACACTAACACAAGTGCGAAAAGTGGTTTTTTAACACTAACACAAGTGCGAAAAGTGTTTTTTCCACACTAATACAAGTGCAAAAAGTGTTTTTTCCACACTAATACAAGTGCAAAAGTGGTTTCCTGCACCAACACAAGTGCGAAAAGTGGTTTTTCAACACTAACACAAGTGCGAAAAGTGGTTTTTCAACACTAACACAAGTGCGAAAAGTGTTTTTTCCACACTAATACAAGTGCAAAAGTGGTTTCCTGCACCAACACAAGTGCGAAAAGTGGTTTTTCAACACTAACACAAGTGCGAAAAGTGGTTTTTCCACACTAATACAAGTGCAAAAGTGGTTTCCTGCACCAACACAAGTGCGAAAAGTGGTTTTTCAACACTAACACAAGTGCGAAAAGTGGTTTTTCAACACTAACACAAGTGCGAAAAGTGTTTTTTCCACACTAATACAAGTGCAAAAGTGGTTTCCTGCACCAACACAAGTGCGAAAAGTGGTTTTTCAACACTAACACAAGTGCGAAAAGTGGTTTTTCAACACTATCACAAGTGCAAAAAGTGTTTTTTCCACACTAATACAAGTGCAAAAGTGGTTTCCTGCACCAACACAAGTGCGAAAAGTGGATTTCAACACTAACACAAGTGTGAAAAGTGGTTTTTCAACACTATCACAAGTGCAAAAAGTGTTTTTTCCACACTAATACAAGTGCAAAAGTGGTTTCCTGAACCAACACAAGTGCGAAAAGTGGTTTTTCAACACTAACACAAGTGCGAAAAGTGGTTTTTCAACACTAACACAAGTGCGAAAAGTGGTTTTTCAACACTATCACAAGTGCAAAAAGTGTTTTTTCCACACTAATACAAGTGCAAAAGTGGTTTCCTGCACCAACACAAGTGCGAAAAGTGGTTTTTCAACACTAACACAAGTGCAAAAAGTGGTTTTTCAACACTATCACAAGTGTAAAAAGTGTTTTTTCCACACTAATACAAGTGCAAAAGTGGTTTCCTGCACCAACACAAGTGCGAAAAGTGGTTTTTCAACACTAACACAAGTGCGAAAAGTGGTTTTTTAACACTAACACAAGTGCGAAAAGTGTTTTTTCCACACTAATACAAGTGCAAAAAGTGTTTTTTCCACACTAATACAAGTGCAAAAGTGGTTTCCTGCACCAACACAAGTGCGAAAAGTGGTTTTTCAACACTAACACAAGTGCGAAAAGTGGTTTTTCAACACTAACACAAGTGCGAAAAGTGTTTTTTCCACACTAATACAAGTGCAAAAGTGGTTTCCTGCACCAACACAAGTGCGAAAAGTGGTTTTTCAACACTAACACAAGTGCGAAAAGTGGTTTTTCCACACTAATACAAGTGCAAAAGTGGTTTCCTGCACCAACACAAGTGCGAAAAGTGGTTTTTCAACACTAACACAAGTGCGAAAAGTGGTTTTTCAACACTAACACAAGTGCGAAAAGTGGTTTTTCAACACTAACACAAGTGCGAAAAGTGGTTTTTCAACACTATCACAAGTGTAAAAAGTGTTTTTTCCACACTATTACAAGTGCAAAAGTGGTTTCCTGCACCAACACAAGTGCGAAAAGTGGTTTTTCAACACTAACACAAGTGCGAAAAGTGGTTTTTCAACACTAACAAAAGTGCGAAAAGTGTTTTTTCAACACTAACACTTGTGCGAAAAGTGGTTTTTCAACACTAACACAAGTGCGAAAAGTGTTTTTTCCACACTAATACAAGTGCAAAAAGTGTTTTTTCCACACTAATACAAGTGCAAAAGTGGTTTCCTGCACCAACACAAGTGCGAAAAGTGGTTTTTCAACACTAACACAAGTGCGAAAAGTGATTTTTCAACACTAACACAAGTGCGAAAAGTGTTTTTTCCACACTAATACAAGTGCAAAAGTGGTTTCCTGCACCAACACAAGTGCGAAAAGTGCTTTTTCAACACTAACACAAGTGCGAAAAGTGGTTTTTCCACACTAATACAAGTGCAAAAGTGGTTTCCTGCACCAACACAAGTGCGAAAAGTGGTTTTTCAACACTAACACAAGTGCGAAAAGTGGTTTTTCAACACTAACAAAAGTGCGAAAAGTGTTTTTTCAACACTAACACTTGTGCGAAAAGTGGTTTTTCAACACTAACTCAAGTGCGAAAAGTGGTTTTTCAACACTAACACAAGTGCGAAAAGTGGTTTTTCAACACTAACACAAGTGCGAAAAGTGGTTTTTCGAACACTATCACAAGTGCAAAAAGGGTTTTTTCCACACTAATACAAGTGCAAAAGTGGTTTCCTGCACCAACACAAGTGCGAAAAGTGGTTTTTCAACACTAACACAAGTGCGAAAAGTGGTTTTTCAACACTAACACAAGTGCGAAAATGTTTTTTCCACACTAATACAAGTGCAAAAGTGGTTTCCTGCACCAACACAAGTGCGAAAAGTGGTTTTCAACACTAACGCAAGTGCGAAAAGTGGTTTTTCAACACTATCACAAGTGCAAAAAGTGTTTTTTCCACACTAATACAAGTGCAAAAGTGGTTTCCTGCACCAACACAAGTGCAAAAAGTGTTTTTTCCACACTAATACAAGTGCAAAAGTGGTTTCCTGCACCAACACAAGTGCAAAAAGGGTTTTTTCCACACTAATACAAGTGCAAAAGTGGTTTCCTGCACCAACACAAGTGCGAAAAGTGGTTTTTCAACACTAACACAAGTGTGAAAAGTGGTTTTTCAACACTATCACAAGTGCAAAAAGTGTTTTTTCCACACTAATACAAGTGCAAAAGTGGTTTCCTGCACCAACACAAGTGCGAAAAGTGGTTTTTCAACACTAACACAAGTGCAAAAAGTGGTTTTTCAACACTAACAAAAGTGCAAAAAGTGTTTTTTCCACACTATCACAAGTGTAAAAAGTGTTTTTTCCACACTAATACAAGTGCAAAAGTGGTTTCCTGCACCAACACAAGTGCGAAAAGTGGTTTTTCAACACTAACACAAGTGCGAAAAGTGGTTTTTCAACACTAACACAAGTGCGAAAAGTGTTTTTTCCACACTAATACAAGTGCAAAAAGTGTTTTTTCCACACTAATACAAGTGCAAAAGTGGTTTCCTGCACCAACACAAGTGCGAAAAGTGGTTTTTCAACACTAACACAAGTGCGAAAAGTGGTTTTTCAACACTAACACAAGTGCGAAAAGTGTTTTTTCCACACTAATACAAGTGCAAAAGTGGTTTCCTGCACCAACACAAGTGCAAAAAGTGGTTTTTCAACACTAACACAAGTGCGAAAAGTGGTTTTTCCACACTAATACAAGTGCAAAAGTGGTTTCCTGCACCAACACAAGTGCGAAAAGTGGTTTTTCAACACTAACACAAGTGCGAAAAGTGGTTTTTCAACACTAACACAAGTGCGAAAAGTGGTTTTTCAACACTATCACAAGTGTAAAAAGTGTTTTTTCCACACTAATACAAGTGCAAAAGTGGTTTCCTGAACCAACACAAGTGCGAAAAGTGGTTTTTCAACACTAACACAAGTGCGAAAAGTGGTTTTTCAACACTAACACAAGTGCGAAAAGTGGTTTTTCAACACTATCACAAGTGCAAAAAGTGTTTTTTCCACACTAATACAAGTGCAAAAGTGGTTTCCTGCACCAACACAAGTGCGAAAAGTGGTTTTTCAACACTAACACAAGTGCAAAAAGTGGTTTTTCAACACTATCACAAGTGTAAAAAGTGTTTTTTCCACACTAATACAAGTGCAAAAGTGGTTTCCTGCACCAACACAAGTGCGAAAAGTGGTTTTTCAACACTAACACAAGTGCGAAAAGTGGTTTTTTAACACTAACACAAGTGCGAAAAGTGTTTTTTCCACACTAATACAAGTGCAAAAAGTGTTTTTTCCACACTAATACAAGTGCAAAAGTGGTTTCCTGCACCAACACAAGTGCGAAAAGTGGTTTTTCAACACTAACACAAGTGCGAAAAGTGGTTTTTCAACACTAACACAAGTGCGAAAAGTGTTTTTTCCACACTAATACAAGTGCAAAAGTGGTTTCCTGCACCAACACAAGTGCGAAAAGTGGTTTTTCAACACTAACACAAGTGCGAAAAGTGGTTTTTCCACACTAATACAAGTGCAAAAGTGGTTTCCTGCACCAACACAAGTGCGAAAAGTGGTTTTTCAACACTAACACAAGTGCGAAAAGTGGTTTTTCAACACTAACACAAGTGCGAAAAGTGGTTTTTCAACACTAACACAAGTGCGAAAAGTGGTTTTTCAACACTATCACAAGTGTAAAAAGTGTTTTTTCCACACTATTACAAGTGCAAAAGTGGTTTCCTGCACCAACACAAGTGCGAAAAGTGGTTTTTCAACACTAACACAAGTGCGAAAAGTGGTTTTTCAACACTAACAAAAGTGCGAAAAGTGTTTTTTCAACACTAACACTTGTGCGAAAAGTGGTTTTTCAACACTAACACAAGTGCGAAAAGTGTTTTTTCCACACTAATACAAGTGCAAAAAGTGTTTTTTTCCACACTAATACAAGTGCAAAAGTGGTTTCCTGCACCAACACAAGTGCGAAAAGTGGTTTTTCAACACTAACACAAGTGCGAAAAGTGATTTTTCAACACTAACACAAGTGCGAAAAGTGTTTTTTCCACACTAATACAAGTGCAAAAGTGGTTTCCTGCACCAACACAAGTGCGAAAAGTGCTTTTTCAACACTAACACAAGTGCGAAAAGTGGTTTTTCCACACTAATACAAGTGCAAAAGTGGTTTCCTGCACCAACACAAGTGCGAAAAGTGGTTTTTCAACACTAACACAAGTGCGAAAAGTGGTTTTTCAACACTAACAAAAGTGCGAAAAGTGTTTTTTCAACACTAACACTTGTGCGAAAAGTGGTTTTTCAACACTAACCTCAAGTGCGAAAAGTGGTTTTTCAACACTAACACAAGTGCGAAAAGTGGTTTTTCAACACTAACACAAGTGCGAAAAGTGGTTTTTCGAACACTATCACAAGTGCAAAAAGGGTTTTTTCCACACTAATACAAGTGCAAAAGTGGTTTCCTGCACCAACACAAGTGCGAAAAGTGGTTTTTCAACACTAACACAAGTGCGAAAAGTGGTTTTTCAACACTAACACAAGTGCGAAAATGTTTTTTCCACACTAATACAAGTGCAAAAGTGGTTTCCTGCACCAACACAAGTGCGAAAAGTGGTTTTTCAACACTAACGCAAGTGCGAAAAGTGGTTTTTCAACACTATCACAAGTGCAAAAAGTGTTTTTTCCACACTAATACAAGTGCAAAAGTGGTTTCCTGCACCAACACAAGTGCAAAAAGTGTTTTTTCCACACTAATACAAGTGCAAAAGTGGTTTCCTGCACCAACACAAGTGCAAAAAGGGTTTTTTCCACACTAATACAAGTGCAAAAGTGGTTTCCTGCACCAACACAAGTGCGAAAAGTGGTTTTTCAACACTAACACAAGTGTGAAAAGTGGTTTTTCAACACTATCACAAGTGCAAAAAGTGTTTTTTCCACACTAATACAAGTGCAAAAGTGGTTTCCTGCACCAACACAAGTGCGAAAAGTGGTTTTTCAACACTAACACAAGTGCAAAAAGTGGTTTTTCAACACTAACAAAAGTGCAAAAAGTGTTTTTTCCACACTATCACAAGTGTAAAAAGTGTTTTTTCCACACTAATACAAGTGCAAAAGTGGTTTCCTGCACCAACACAAGTGCGAAAAGTGGTTTTTCAACACTAACACAAGTGCGAAAGTGGTTTTTCAACACTAACACAAGTGCGAAAAGTGTTTTTTCCACACTAATACAAGTGCAAAAAGTGTTTTTCCACACTAATACAAGTGCAAAAGTGGTTTCCTGCACCAACACAAGTGCGAAAAGTGGTTTTTCAACACTAACACAAGTGCGAAAAGTGGTTTTTCAACACTAACACAAGTGCGAAAAGTGTTTTTTCCACACTAATACAAGTGCAAAAGTGGTTTCCTGCACCAACACAAGTGCAAAAAGTGGTTTTTCAACACTAACACAAGTGCGAAAAGTGGTTTTTCCACACTAATACAAGTGCAAAAGTGGTTTCCTGCACCAACACAAGTGCGAAAAGTGGTTTTTCAACACTAACACAAGTGCAAAAAGTGGTTTTTCAACACTAACACAAGTGCGAAAAGTGGTTTTTCAACACTATCACAAGTGTAAAAAGTGTTTTTTCCACACTAATACAAGTGCAAAAGTGGTTTCCTGCACCAACACAAGTGCGAAAAGTGGTTTTTCAACACTAACACAAGTGCAAAAAGTGGTTTTTCAACACTATCACAAGTGCAAAAAGTGGTTTTTCCACACTCATACAAGTGCAAAAGTGGTTTCCTGCACCAACACAAGTGCGAAAAGTGGTTTTTCAACACTAACATAAGTGCGAAAAGTGGTTTTTCAACACTATCACAAGTGCAAAAAGTGTTTTTTCCACACTAATACAAGTGCAAAAGTGGTTTCCTGCACCAACACAAGTGCGAAAGTGGTTTTTAAACACTAACACAAGTGCGAAAAGTGGTTTTTCAACACTATCACAAGTGCAAAAAGTGTTTTTTCCACACTATTACAAGTGCAAAAGTGGTTTCCTGCACCAACACAAGTGCGAAAAGTGGTTTTTCAACACTAACACAAGTGCGAAAAGTGGTTTTTCAACACTAACAAAAGTGCGAAAAGTGTTTTTTCAACACTAACACTTGTGCGAAAAGTGGTTTTTCAACACTAACACAAGTGCGAAAAGAGGTTTTTCAACACTAACACAAGTGCAAAAAGTGGTTTTTCAACACTAACACAAGTGCGAAAAGTGGTTTTTCGAACACTATCACAAGTGCAAAAAGGGTTTTTTCCACACTAATACAAGTGCAAAAGTGGTTTCCTGCACCAACACAAGTGCGAAAAGTGGTTTTTCAACACTAACACAAGTGCGAAAAGTGTTTTTTCCACACCAATACAAGTGCAAAAGTGATTTCCTGCACCAACACAAGTGCGAAAAGTGGTTTTTCAACACTAACACAAGTGCGAAAAGTGGTTTTTCCACACTAATACAAGTGCAAAAGTGGTTTCCTGCACCAACACAAGTGCGAAAAGTGGTTTTTCAACACTAACACAAGTGCGAAAAGTGGTTTTTCAACACTAACACAAGTGCGAAAAGTGGTTTTTCAACACTATCACAAGTGTAAAAAGTGTTTTTTCCACACTAATACAAGTGCAAAAGTGGTTTCCTGCACCAACACAAGTGCGAAAAGTGTTTTTTCAACACTAACACAAGTGCGAAAAGTGGTTTTTCAACACTATCACAAGTGCAAAAAGTGTTTTTTCCACACTAATACAAGTGCAAAAGTGGTTTCCTGCACCAACACAAGTGCGAAAAGTGGTTTTTCAACACTAACACAAGTGCGAAAAGTGGTTTTTCAACACTAACACAAGTGCAAAAAGTGGTTTTTCCACACTAATACAAGTGCAAAAGTGGTTTCCTGCACCAACACAAGTGCGAAAAGTGGTTTTTCAACACTAACACAAGTGCGAAAAGTGGTTTTTCAACACTATCACAAGTGCAAAAAGTGTTTTTTCCACACGAATACAAGTGCAAAAGTGGTTTCCTGCACCAACACAAGTGCGAAAGTGGTTTTTAAACACTAACACAAGTGCGAAAAGTGGTTTTTCAACACTATCACAAGTGCAAAAAGTGTTTTTTCCACACTATTACAAGTGCAAAAGTGGTTTCCTGCACCAACACAAGTGCGAAAAGTGGTTTTTCAACACTAACACAAGTGCGAAAAGTGGTTTTTCAACACTAACAAAAGTGCGAAAAGTGTTTTTTCAACACTAACACTTGTGCGAAAAGTGGTTTTTCAACACTAACACAAGTGCGAAAAGTGTTTTTTCCACACTAATACAAGTGCAAAAAGTGTTTTTTCCACACTAATACAAGTGCAAAAGTGGTTTCCTGCACCAACACAAGTGCGAAAAGTGGTTTTTCAACACTAACACAAGTGCGAAAAGTGGTTTTTCAACACTAACACAAGTGCGAAAAGTGTTTTTTCCACACTAATACAAGTGCAAAAGTGGTTTCCTGCACCAACACAAGTGCGAAAAGTGGTTTTTCAACACTAACACAAGTGCGAAAAGTGGTTTTTCCACACTAATACAAGTGCAAAAGTGGTTTCCTGCACCAACACAAGTGCGAAAAGTGGTTTTTCAACACTAACACAAGTGCGAAAAGTGGTTTTTCAACACTAACAAAAGTGCGAAAAGTGTTTTTTCAACACTAACACTTGTGCGAAAAGTGGTTTTTCAACACTAACACAAGTGCGAAAAGTGGTTTTTCAACACTAACACAAGTGCGAAAAGTGGTTTTTCAACACTAACACAAGTGCGAAAAGTGGTTTTTCGAACACTATCACAAGTGCAAAAAGGGTTTTTTCCACACTAATACAAGTGCAAAAGTGGTTTCCTGCACCAACACAAGTGCGAAAAGTGGTTTTTCAACACTAACACAAGTGCGAAAAGTGGTTTTTCAACACTAACACAAGTGCGAAAAGTGTTTTTTCCACACTAATACAAGTGCAAAAGTGGTTTCCTGCACCAAAACAAGTGCGAAAAGTGGTTTTTCAACACTAACACAAGTGCGAAAAGTGGTTTTTCAACACTATCACAAGTGCAAAAAGTGTTTTTTCCACACTAATGCAAGTGCAAAAGTGGTTTCCTGCACCAACACAAGTGCGAAAAGTGGTTTTTCAACACTAACACAAGTGCGAAAAGTGGTTTTTCAACACTAACACAAGTGCGAAAAGTGTTTTTTCCACACTAATACAAGTGCAAAAGTGGTTTCCTGCACCAACACAAGTGCGAAAAGTGGTTTTTCAACACTAACACAAGTGCGAAAAGTGGTTTTTCCACACTAATACAAGTGCAAAAGTGGTTTCCTGCACCAACACAAGTGCGAAAAGTGGTTTTTCAACACTAACACAAGTGCGAAAAGTGGTTTTTCAACACTAACAAAAGTGCGAAAAGTGTTTTTTCAACACTAACACTTGTGCGAAAAGTGGTTTTTCAACACTAACTCAAGTGCGAAAAGTGGTTTTTCAACACTAACACAAGTGCGAAAAGTGGTTTTTCAACACTTACACAAGTGCGAAAAGTGGTTTTTCGAACACTATCACAAGTGCAAAAAGGGTTTTTTCCACACTAATACAAGTGCAAAAGTGGTTTCCTGCACCAACACAAGTGCGAAAAGTGGTTTTTCAACACTAACACAAGTGCGAAAAGTGGTTTTTCAACACTAACACAAGTGCGAAAAGTGTTTTTTCCACACTAATACAAGTGCAAAAGTGGTTTCCTGCACCAACACAAGTGCGAAAAGTGGTTTTTCAACACTAACACAAGTGCGAAAAGTGGTTTTTCAACACTATCACAAGTGCAAAAAGTGTTTTTTCCACACTAATACAAGTGCAAAAGTGGTTTCCTGCACCAACACAAGTGCAAAAAGTGTTTTTTCCACACTAATACAAGTGCAAAAGTGGTTTCCTGCACCAACACAAGTGCAAAAAGTGTTTTTTCCACACTAATACAAGTGCAAAAGTGGTTTCCTGCACCAACACAAGTGCGAAAAGTGGTTTTTCAACACTAACACAAGTGTGAAAAGTGGTTTTTCAACACTATCACAAGTGCAAAAAGTGTTTTTTCCACACTAATACAAGTGCAAAAGTGGTTTCCTGCACCAACACAAGTGCGAAAAGTGGTTTTTCAACACTAACACAAGTGCAAAAAGTGGTTTTTCAACACTAACAAAAGTGCAAAAAGTGTTTTTTCCACACTATCACAAGTGTAAAAAGTGTTTTTTCCACACTAATACAAGTGCAAAAGTGGTTTCCTGCACCAACACAAGTGCGAAAAGTGGTTTTTCAACACTAACACAAGTGCGAAAAGTGGTTTTTCAACACTAACACAAGTGCGAAAAGTGTTTTTTCCACACTAATACAAGTGCAAAAAGTGTTTTTTCCACACTAATACAAGTGCAAAAGTGGTTTCCTGCACCAACACAAGTGCGAAAAGTGGTTTTTCAACACTAACACAAGTGCGAAAAGTGGTTTTTCAACACTAACACAAGTGCGAAAAGTGTTTTTTCCACACTAATACAAGTGCAAAAGTGGTTTCCTGCACCAACACAAGTGCAAAAAGTGGTTTTTCAACACTAACACAAGTGCGAAAAGTGGTTTTTCCACACTAATACAAGTGCAAAAGTGGTTTCCTGCACCAACACAAGTGCGAAAAGTGGTTTTTCAACACTAACACAAGTGCGAAAAGTGGTTTTTCAACACTAACACAAGTGCGAAAAGTGGTTTTTCAACACTAACAAAAGTGCGAAAAGTGTTTTTTCAACACTAACACTTGTGCGAAAAGTGGTTTTTCAACACTAACACAAGTGCGAAAAGAGGTTTTTCAACACTAACACAAGTGCGAAAAGTGGTTTTTCAACACTAACACAAGTGCGAAAAGTGGTTTTTCGAACACTATCACAAGTGCAAAAAGGGTTTTTTCCACACTAATACAAGTGCAAAAGTGGTTTCCTGCACCAACACAAGTGCGAAAAGTGGTTTTTCAACACTAACACAAGTGCGAAAAGTGTTTTTTCCACACTAATACAAGTGCAAAAGTGGTTTCCTGCACCAACACAAGTGCGAAAAGTGGTTTTTCAACACTAACACAAGTGCGAAAAGTGGTTTTTCCACACTAATACAAGTGCAAAAGTGGTTTCCTGCACCAACACAAGTGCGAAAAGTGGTTTTTCAACACTAACACAAGTGCGAAAAGTGGTTTTTCAACACTAACACAAGTGCGAAAAGTGGTTTTTCAACACTATCACAAGTGTAAAAAGTGTTTTTTCCACACTAATACAAGTGCAAAAGTGGTTTCCTGCACCAACACAAGTGCGAAAAGTGGTTTTTCAACACTAACACAAGTGCGAAAAGTGGTTTTTCAACACTATCACAAGTGCAAAAAGTGTTTTTTCCACACTAATACAAGTGCAAAAGTGGTTTCCTGCACCAACACAAGTGCGAAAAGTGGTTTTTCAACACTAACACAAGTGCGAAAAGTGGTTTTTCAACACTAACACAAGTGCAAAAAGTGGTTTTTCCACACTAATACAAGTGCAAAAGTGGTTTCCTGCACCAACACAAGTGCGAAAAGTGGTTTTTCAACACTAACACAAGTGCGAAAAGTGGTTTTTCAACACTAGCGCAAGTGCAAAAAGTGTTTTTTCCACACGAATACAAGTGCAAAAGTGGTTTCCTGCACCAACACAAGTGCGAAAGTGGTTTTTAAACACTAACACAAGTGCGAAAAGTGGTTTTTCAACACTATCACAAGTGCAAAAAGTGTTTTTTCCACACTATTACAAGTGCAAAAGTGGTTTCCTGCACCAACACAAGTGCGAAAAGTGGTTTTTCAACACTAACACAAGTGCGAAAAGTGGTTTTTCAACACTAACAAAAGTGCGAAAAGTGTTTTTTCAACACTAACACTTGTGCGAAAAGTGGTTTTTCAACACTAACACAAGTGCGAAAAGTGTTTTTTCCACACTAATACAAGTGCAAAAAGTGTTTTTTCCACACTAATACAAGTGCAAAAGTGGTTTCCTGCACCAACACAAGTGCGAAAAGTGGTTTTTCAACACTAACACAAGTGCGAAAAGTGGTTTTTCAACACTAACACAAGTGCGAAAAGTGTTTTTTCCACACTAATACAAGTGCAAAAGTGGTTTCCTGCACCAACACAAGTGCGAAAAGTGGTTTTTCAACACTAACACAAGTGCGAAAAGTGGTTTTTCCACACTAATACAAGTGCAAAAGTGG
Source organism: Myxine glutinosa (assembly GCF_964187855.1). Classification (NCBI taxonomy): domain Eukaryota; kingdom Metazoa; phylum Chordata; class Myxini; order Myxiniformes; family Myxinidae; genus Myxine; species Myxine glutinosa. The sequence continues at coordinate 7,204 of NW_027618452.1, read as the reverse complement.
TTTCCTGCACCAACACAAGTGCGAAAAGTGGTTTTTCAACACTAACACAAGTGCGAAAAGTGGTTTTTCAACACTAACAAAAGTGCGAAAAGTGTTTTTTCAACACTAACACTTGTGCGAAAAGTGGTTTTTCAACACTAACACAAGTGCGAAAAGTGGTTTTTCAACACTAACACAAGTGCGAAAAGTGGTTTTTCAACACTAACACAAGTGCGAAAAGTGGTTTTTCGAACACTATCACAAGTGCAAAAAGGGTTTTTTCCACACTAATACAAGTGCAAAAGTGGTTTCCTGCACCAACACAAGTGCGAAAAGTGGTTTTTCAACACTAACACAAGTGCGAAAAGTGGTTTTTCAACACTAACACAAGCGCGAAAAGTGTTTTTTCCACACTAATACAAGTGCAAAAGTGGTTTCCTGCACCAACACAAGTGCGAAAAGTGGTTTTTCAACACTAACACAAGTGCGAAAAGTGGTTTTTCAACACTATCACAAGTGCAAAAAGTGTTTTTTCCACACTAATACAAGTGCAAAAGTGGTTTCCTGCACCAACACAAGTGCAAAAAGTGTTTTTTCCACACTAATACAAGTGCAAAATTGGTTTCCTGCACCAACACAAGTGCAAAAAGTGTTTTTTCCACACTAATACAAGTGCAAAAGTGGTTTCCTGCACCAACACAAGTGCGAAAAGTGGTTTTTCAACACTAACACAAGTGTGAAAAGTGGTTTTTCAACACTATCACAAGTGCAAAAAGTGTTTTTTCCACACTAATACAAGTGCAAAAGTGGTTTCCTGCACCAACACAAGTGCGAAACGTGGTTTTTCAACACTAACACAAGTGCGAAAAGTGGTTTTTCAACACTAACACAAGTGCGAAAAGTGGTTTTTCAACACTATCACAAGTGCAAAAAGTGTTTTTTCCACACTAATACAAGTGCAAAAGTGGTTTCCTGCACCAACACAAGTGCGAAAAGTGGTTTTTCAACACTAACACAAGTGCAAAAAGTGGTTTTTCAACACTATCACAAGTGTAAAAAGTGTTTTTTCCACACTAATACAAGTGCAAAAGTGGTTTCCTGCACCAACACAAGTGCGAAAAGTGGTTTTTCAACACTAACACAAGTGCGAAAAGTGGTTTTTCAACACTAACACAAGTGCGAAAAGTGTTTTTTCCACACTAATACAAGTGCAAAAAGTGTTTTTTCCACACTAATACAAGTGCAAAAGTGGTTTCCTGCACCAACACAAGTGCGAAAAGTGGTTTTTCAACACTAACACAAGTGCGAAAAGTGGTTTTTCAACACTAACACAAGTGCGAAAAGTGTTTTTTCCACACTAATACAAGTGCAAAAGTGGTTTCCTGCACCAACACAAGTGCGAAAAGTGGTTTTTCAACACTAACACAAGTGCGAAAAGTGGTTTTTCCACACTAATACAAGTGCAAAAGTGGTTTCCTGCACCAACACAAGTGCGAAAAGTGGTTTTTCAACACTAACACAAGTGCGAAAAGTGGTTTTTCAACACTAACACAAGTGCGAAAAGTGGTTTTTCAACACTATCACAAGTGTAAAAAGTGTTTTTTCCACACTAATACAAGTGCAAAAGTGGTGTCCTGCACCAACACAAGTGCGAAAAGTGGTTTTTCAACACTAACACAAGTGCGAAAAGTGGTTTTTCAACACTATCACAAGTGCAAAAAGTGTTTTTCCACACTAATACAAGTGCAAAAGTGGTTTCCTGCACCAACACAAGTGCGAAAAGTGGTTTTTCAACACTAACACAAGTGCGAAAAGTGGTTTTTCAACACTAACACAAGTGCAAAAAGTGGTTGTTCCACACTAATACAAGTGCAAAAGTGGTTTCCTGCACCAACACAAGTGCGAAAAGTGGTTTTTCAACACTAACACAAGTGCGAAAAGTGGTTTTTCAACACTATCACAAGTGCAAAAAGTGTTTTTTCCACACTAATACAAGTGCAAAAGTGGTTTCCTGCACCAACACAAGTGCGAAAGTGGTTTTTAAACACTAACACAAGTGCGAAATGTGGTTTTTCAACACTATCACAAGTGCAAAAAGTGTTTTTTCCACACTATTACAAGTGCAAAAGTGGTTTCCTGCACCAACACAAGTGCGAAAAGTGGTTTTTCAACACTAACACAAGTGCGAAAAGTGGTTTTTCAACACTAACAAAAGTGCGAAAAGTGTTTTTTCAACACTAACACTTGTGCGAAAAGTGGTTTTTCAACACTAACACAAGTGCGAAAAGTTGTTTTTCAACACTAACACAAGTGCGAAAAGTGGTTTTTCAACACTAACACAAGTGCGAAAAGTGGTTTTTCGAACACTATCACAAGTGCAAAAAGGGTTTTTTCCACACTAATACAAGTGCAAAAGTGGTTTCCTGCACCAACACAAGTGCGAAAAGTGGTTTTTCAACACTAACACAAGTGCGAAAAGTGGTTTTTCAACATTAACACAAGTGCGAAAAGTGTTTTTTCCACACTAATACAAGTGCAAAAGTGGTTTCCTGCACCAACACAAGTGCGAAAAGTGGTTTTTCAACACTAACACAAGTGCGAAAAGTGGTTTTTCAACACTATCACAAGTGCAAAAAGTGTTTTTTCCACACTAATACAAGTGCAAAAGTGGTTTCCTGCACCAACACAAGTGCAAAAAGTGTTTTTTCCACACTAATACAAGTGCAAAAGTGGTTTCCTGCACCAACACAAGTGCAAAAAGTGTTTTTTCCACACTAATACAAGTGCAAAAGTGGTTTCCTGCACCAACACAAGTGCGAAAAGTGGTTTTTCAACACTAACACAAGTGTGAAAAGTGGTTTTTCAACACTATCACAAGTGCAAAAAGTGTTTTTTCCACACTAATACAAGTGCAAAAGTGGTTTCCTGTACCAACACAAGTGCGAAAAGTGGTTTTTCAACACTAACACAAGTGCGAAAAGTGGTTTTTCAACACTAACACAAGTGCGAAAAGTGTTTTTTCCACACTAATACAAGTGCAAAAGTGGTTTTTCCACACTAATACAAGTGCAAAAGTGGTTTCCTGCACCAACACAAGTGCGAAAAGTGGTTTTTCAACACTAACACAAGTGCGAAAAGTGGTTTTTCAACACTAACACAAGTGCGAAAAGTGGTTTTTCAACACTATCACAAGTGCAAAAAGTGTTTTTTCCACACTAATACAAGTGCAAAAGTGGTTTCCTGCACCAACACAAGTGCGAAAAGTGGTTTTTCAACACTAACACAAGTGCAAAAAGTGGTTTTTCAACACTAACAAAAGTGCAAAAAGTGTTTTTTCCACACTAATCAAGTGCAAAAGTGGTTTCCTGCACCAACACAAGTGCGAAAAGTGGTTTTTCAACACTAACACAAGTGCGAAAAGTGGTTTTTCAACACTAACACAAGTGCGAAAAGTGGTTTTTCAACACTAACACAAGTGCGAAAAGTTGTTTTTCAACACTAACACAAGTGCGAAAAGTGGTTTTTCCCACACTAATACAAGTGCAAAAGTGGTTTCCTGCACCAACACAAGGGCGAAAATTGGTTTTTCAACACTAACACAAGTGCGAAAAGTGGTTTTTCAACACTATCACAAGTGCAAAAAGTGTTTTTTCCACACTAATAGAAGTGCAAAAGTGGTTTCCTGCACCAACACAAGTGCGAAAAGTGGTTTTTCAACACTAACACAAGTGCGAAAAGTGGTTTTTCAACACTAACACAAGTGCAAAAAGTAGTTTTTCCACACTAATACAAGTGCAAAAGTGGTTTCCTGCACCAACACAAGTGCGAAAAGTGGTTTTTCAACACTAACACAAGTGCAAAAAGTGGTTTTTCCACACTAATACAAGTGCAAAAGTGGTTTCCTGCACCAACACAAGTGCGAAAAGTGGTTTTTCAACACTAACACAAGTGCAAAAAGTGGTTTTTCCACACTAATACAAGTGCAAAAGTGGTTTCCTGCACCAACACAAGTGCGAAAAGTGGTTTTTCAACACTAACACAAGTGCGAAAAGTGGTTTTTCAACACTATCACAAGTGCAAAAAGTGTTTTTTCCACACTAATACAAGTGCAAAAGTGGTTTCCTGCACCAACACAAGTGCGAAAGTGGTTTTTAAACACTAACACAAGTGCGAAATGTGGTTTTTCAACACTATGACAAGTGCAAAAAGTGTTTTTTCCACACTATTACAAGTGCAAAAGTGGTTTCCTGCACCAACACAAGTGCGAAAAGTGGTTTTTCAACACTAACACAAGTGCGAAAAGTGGTTTTTCAACACTAACAAAAGTGCGAAAAGTGTTTTTCAACACTAACACTTGTGCGAAAAGTGGTTTTTCAACACTAACACAAGTGCGAAAAGTGGTTTTTCAACACTAACACAAGTGCGAAAAGTGGTTTTTCAACACTAACACAAGTGCGAAAAGTGGTTTTTCGAACACTATCACAAGTGCAAAAAGGGTTTTTTCCACACTAATACAAGTGCAAAAGTGGTTTCCTGCACCAACACAAGTGCGAAAAGTGGTTTTTCAACACTAACACAAGTGCGAAAAGTGGTTTTTCAACATTAACACAAGTGCGAAAAGTGTTTTTTCCACACTAATACAAGTGCAAAAGTGGTTTCCTGCACCAACACAAGTGCGAAAAGTGGTTTTTCAACACTAACACAAGTGCGAAAAGTGGTTTTTCAACACTATCACAAGTGCAAAAAGTGTTTTTTCCACACTAATACAAGTGCAAAAGTGGTTTCCTGCACCAACACAAGTGCAAAAAGTGTTTTTTCCACACTAATACAAGTGCAAAAGTGGTTTCCTGCACCAACACAAGTGCAAAAAGTGTTTTTTCCACACTAATACAAGTGCAAAAGTGGTTTCCTGCACCAACACAAGTGCGAAAAGTGGTTTTTCAACACTAACACAAGTGTGAAAAGTGGTTTTTCAACACTATCACAAGTGCAAAAAGTGTTTTTTCCACACTAATACAAGTGCAAAAGTGGTTTCCTGCACCAACACAAGTGCGAAAAGTGGTTTTTCAACACTAATACAAGTGCGAAAAGTGGTTTTTCAACACTAACACAAGTGCGAAAAGTGTTTTTTCCACACTAATACAAGTGCAAAAGTGGTTTTTCCACACTAATACAAGTGCAAAAGTGGTTTCCTGCACCAACACAAGTGCGAAAAGTGGTTTTTCAACACTAACACAAGTGCGAAAAGTGGTTTTTCAACACTAACACAAGTGCGAAAAGTGGTTTTTCAACACTATCACAAGTGCAAAAAGTGTTTTTTCCACACTAATACAAGTGCAAAAGTGGTTTCCTGCACCAACACAAGTGCGAAAAGTGGTTTTTCAACACTAACACAAGTGCAAAAAGTGGTTTTTCAACACTAACAAAAGTGCAAAAAGTGTTTTTTCCACACTAATCAAGTGCAAAAGTGGTTTCCTGCACCAACACAAGTGCGAAAAGTGGTTTTTCAACACTAACACAAGTGCGAAAAGTGGTTTTTCAACACTAACACAAGTGCGAAAAGTGGTTTTTCAACACTAACACAAGTGCGAAAAGTTGTTTTTCAACACTAACACAAGTGCGAAAAGTGGTTTTTCCACACTAATACAAGTGCAAAAGTGGTTTCCTGCACCAACACAAGGGCGAAAATTGGTTTTTCAACACTAACACAAGTGCGAAAAGTGGTTTTTCAACACTATCACAAGTGCAAAAAGTGTTTTTTCCACACTAATAGAAGTGCAAAAGTGGTTTCCTGCACCAACACAAGTGCGAAAAGTGGTTTTTCAACACTAACACAAGTGCGAAAAGTGGTTTTTCAACACTAACACAAGTGCAAAAAGTGGTTTTTCCATACTAATACAAGTGCAAAAGTGGTTTCCTGCACCAACACAAGTGCGAAAAGTGGTTTTTCAACACTAACACAAGTGCGAAAAGTGGTTTTCAACACTAACACAAGTGCGAAAAGTGGTTTTTCAACACTAGCACAAGTGCAAAAGTGGTTTCCTGCACCAACACAAGTGCGAAAAGTGGTTTTTCAACACTAACACAAGTGCGAAAAGTGGTTTTTCCACACTAATACAAGTGCAAAAGTGGTTTCCTGCACCAACACAAGTGCGAAAATTGTTTTTTCCACACTAATACAAGTGCAAAAGTGGTTTCCTGCACCAACACAAGTGCGAAAAGTGGTTTTTCAACACTAACACAAGTGCGAAAAGTGGTTTTTCAACACTAACACAAGTGCGAAAAGTGTTTTTTCCACACTAATACAAGTGCAAAAAGTGTTTTTTCCACACTAATACAAGTGCAAAAGTGGTTTCCTGCACCAACACAAGTGCGAAAAGTGGTTTTTCAACACTAACACAAGTGCGAAAAGTGGTTTTTCAACACTAACACAAGTGCGAAAAGTGGTTTTTCAACACTATCACAAGTGCAAAAAGTGTTTTTTCCACACTAATACAAGTGCAAAAGTGGTTTCCTGCACCAACACAAGTGCAAAAAGTGGTTTTTCAACACTAACACAAGTGCGAAAAGTGGTTTTTCAACACTAACATAAGTGCGAAAAGTGGTTTTTCCACACTAATACAAGTGCAAAAGTGGTTTCCTGCACCAACACAAGTGCGAAAAGTGGTTTTTCAACACTAACACAAGTGCGAAAAGTGGTTTTTCAACACTAACACAAGTGCGAAAAGTGGTTTTTCAACACTATCACAAGTGCAAAAAGTGTTTTTTCCACACTAATACAAGTGCAAAAGTGGTTTCCTGCACCAACACAAGTGCGAAAAGTGGTTTTTCAACACTAACACAAGTGCAAAAAGTGGTTTTTCAACACTAACAAAAGTGCAAAAAGTGTTTTTTCCACACTAATCAAGTGCAAAAGTGGTTTCCTGCACCAACACAAGTGCGAAAAGTGGTTTTTCAACACTAACACAAGTGCGAAAAGTGGTTTTTCAACACTAACACAAGTGCGAAAAGTGGTTTTTCAACACTAACACAAGTGCGAAAAGTTGTTTTTCAACACTAACACAAGTGCGAAAAGTGGTTTTTCCACACTAATACAAGTGCAAAAGTGGTTTCCTGCACCAACACAAGGGCGAAAATTGGTTTTTCAACACTAACACAAGTGCGAAAAGTGGTTTTTCAACACTATCACAAGTGCAAAAAGTGTTTTTTCCACACTAATAGAAGT